>NC_134571.1:109564171-109864171 GCF_050947875.1 Dermacentor variabilis
GAGTGGTGGAAGGAAAGATACAGTACTATCGCAGTTCTTCCAACTCTTCTTTATTTTGCACACTGTGTTACTGGTTAAATACACATATAAACCAACTATTCATCCGCAACACAGTACATCTGTAAATTCTGGATTTACAAGTGTACCAGAGTGTTCTTGCATTACACCCCCATTGAAAAGCAGCAGCCGCTGCCGGGTTCGAACCCGCGACTTCGACTTCAACAGTACAAACGCTGCAGCCAGTGAGCTAGTGCGGCGCGTATAGTCGAAAGAAGCCGTAGCCTGTCGGTCCGGTGTAAGCATCAACACTCAGCTCAGCTAAGCGCAACACTCAGCTCAAGTGTTGTGTTTGTTTGCATACATTTGGCTTTCACCTGCCAACGTTCCTTTCGCGAGCGACAGACGATCGTGGCTCGCAGAATAGAGTCCCCGCGTGCATTGAAGTGCGATGTCCATATACACTCATATAAATCGCAACCGTAAAAAAAAAAAAAGGAAATCCCGGTGACGCGCCACTGCAGCGTACATCACAATGTAGGAGAGATACGCACGAGGAAATAATGATTGGGCACAGACAGAGCGAACGTATACTCCTTTGGAGAGTGAGGTAACTCTCGAAAATCGAATAAAGTAATACAGTTGACAACACTCTACTGCTCTAATGGAGTGTAACGGCAGCTGCAAACACGGAAACCTGCACCTCTAATAAAGGACGGCGATAACTTAATACGCTTTTTTTTTCCTTTGTGAGGTTTCGTAAACCGTGTAGCGAAAAGCGAAAACAAGCATGCAGCAACGAAGTGGACATGAAGGTACGCGGTCGTCCATTATACGTACCCGCCTATGCGTCAGCAGACACGATAAAGAAAACTTAGGGCAGACCGTTTGCGGATGCTCGGACAAAATTTGGCTGTAACTTTCTTTTTCATTTATCTCACACCTCTCTTTCTCATTTTTTCTTTAAGTCGATAACTCGAGACGTTGCGAAGCACGTCGGCGTAATAAAATGTTATCTCGAGAGTCGTTTTAAGCATTCATGCATGCGAAAATGGAGTCTCGCCAAGACAGATCGCTCGCAGCGCGCTGCCGTGTTAGAGGCGCCGAAATGGTCGGTTCCTTTCGTTTGTGATCAGTGTCTGTGACAGACAGTGGGTTCCATCGAGCGGGTGCATTCGTCGTCACTGACGACTGGGCGCGGTAGTCGCTGCTGTATTCCGAGCCAATTGAATGTGGGAATGGATTTGCAAGTCGGAATCCAGATGTACTATGTATAAGCAAGCTTCTTCCATCATTAGGGCACATAAGCGTAAATTGGCACCGTTATTTTTAAATTTAAAGTTCACCAGCTCACATCCAAAAGGAGCAACTAAAGGGGAATATGCTAATCTACGCTGTGTCAAATTAAGTCTATGTGATAACGGCTCTCCAAAAGCAGAAAGAACACCGTTAAAGTGTTCGCGTCGGAAACGCTTCCAAAAGACTTCAAGCTTGGTCCTGGCTTTCTCCGAACTCGATGAAATCATTCCTTAGTTATAAACGATTAATTAGCTCCGAATAGACACTGTCAAAGCTAATAACGTCGTCGCCACTTTCAACTGGTGACACCACTCGGCTTTCTTTCTTCTTCTTCTTCTTTTTTTTTTTGTCTCAACCTATAGCTTGCCAAGCCACTCCAGTGTTTGATACTCCAAGGATGCAATCTACCAGTCAACGCTAACCTAATATCCCCTCCACCTCTCTCAATCTCCCCCCCCCCCCTTCTTCTTCTTTTTTTTTTTTTTTTTTTTTGACGCAAACAAAATTGATATGCACTTATCGCAACAAATTTTCCACCTCTCCGGTACATCACCCTCAATACTGTCCACGGGGAAGTCCAGAGAGTGGGTAGGGAGGCGGCATCCAGTGATTCAAATCTTTGGATCTCTGGATCCGCCTGTGGCTGCGTTGTCAACACGTTTTACACAGGTGCAGTACGTAGCTTCGCCTATACAAGCAGAAAGGGAACAGAAACAAAACAATGAAATGCCGCAACTAAAGCTCTTGTTCTTGAGTGTTTGCGCTAGCTGCGTACCCATAACACAGAGTTATCCGCTTATCGGGGGTCAAAATGAATACAATCCTGAAGTCGCCGTCATCATCATCATCGTCGTCATCATTATCATTTGAAGGGGCGTTTTGCTGCCACCTCGCGTTTAATATCCGCAACGATATGCATCCGTTGAAGAAGGCAACTGATCTCGTTAAGGCGGTTAGGGTTTGAAACTGCTAATCCTATACGTCGAGCCACGTAACCGTCACTCATCAGCGCACCCTCTCCCCTCGTCACCAGCGCGTCCCCCTCCCACTCGCCCCCTTGCGACGGTGTCGTCCCAAGCAGCCTCCCTTTTCGTGCACCTGCTTGCCGGGCCGTTTGTCGTGCGCATGCGTAGTGCGCAGCAACTATGGAGGCTGAATACGGAGGCGCCGTGCGTCGCTATGAGCATGTCTGTCGGCAGTTATATTGAGAAACGGTTAAACGTTTCGCAACATCGGCCACGTATGAAGAGCGATCGAACTCCGCCACGGTATTACAAACGGGGAAAGAAATAGAGATAGACGCTGTCGCATACTCGCGAGGTAAGTAGATTGCAGAAGTAGTGTCACGCGGCGCCTTCTGTCTGTCGATAAAAGAAATATGGTTGCGCTGGGTATGATGTGCGTTCATCTTTTGTTTCATTGTAACTCTTTCTTATCCGTCCACCGCTGACTATACCGCCAGAGTCTGGTGAATACCGAGCAAATTTCTTCCGAATTCGTAGGCTTTAATGTGCTTACCAATCCCGATAACATCAAGTTTGCATCCCATAGCAATTCGAAACAATGACATCCACTTTTGGTGCGCAAAGACTGTGGAACAGCATCCCCCGTGCTTTTATAACATTCTCACCCATTTTATTCATTTGAATCTCACCTTGTAGATTTTTCCTCTCTAATTAACTTCTCACCATTCCAAAACCAAAACGTCCTGTTTCTTACTTTCTGTGTATGTATTCTTGGTTATTGTACATTATCCACAACGTTGTATTTTCGCTTAAGTAATTATTTCTGGAGTTGGCCTAATATTATAGTATGCCGTTTGGTTATTAGTACTAATCCTATTTATTACAGTTAACTCTTTTCTTTCTTTTTTGTGCTCTTTATTGGTTCTCGTTACGTTCCCTGACTTTAAGACCTCTGTGTGTGTGTATGTATGTCAGCTGTGTCTAACGAACTGCATCTTGAATAAATCATCATAAACTGAAGCATGCGGACGGAGCATCGCCTGAATTAATGACGATGGGCGAAAAGGAAAAGTATTGAAATGGATTCGTTACATCATGCCTGTTTCGGTTTTCTTTTCAATTTGGGCGCTATTCTATCGTTACAGTGGCTACTACAATCTTTGTATTTTTTATAACAATGTGTCATAAAATACCCTATACTAGCAGCCTCCCAATTCCGTTCCCTCCAACTCTGGTTTTCCTTGTCGTTCCAGACGTCCATTTGAACACCCACCTTTCGATGCTTTCAATCTTCTAAACCTGACCATTGGAATTCCAAATCTTTCCTTTATCATAGCCGGTCGTGAATTGAATTGAATTATGGGGTTTTACGTGCCAAAACCACTTTCTGATTATGAGGCACGCCGTAGTGGAGGACTCCGGAAATTTCGACCACCTGGGGTTCTTTAACGTGCACCTAAATCTAAGTACACGGGTGTTTTCGCATTTCGCCCCCATCGAAATGCGGCCGCCGTGGCCGGGATTCGATCCCGCGACCTCGTGCTCAGCAGCCTAACACCATAGCCACTGAGCAACCACGGCGGGTAGCCGGTCGTGTACACGCCGGGTGTTTCAATTTTTTTATGTATATTTTGTATATATTTATGTATTTTGTATGTATTTTATGTATATGGCAGATAGCACAATTCTAATACATGGGCTGATCTGTACTTAAAGATGCAGACATTACTTAATCAAGATAACTTAAATTCATAATTGACTAATTAACAAACAACCACTAATTAACTTTTAGACTAATTACCTTGTGGCACATATTGCAATTCACAAATTCTAGCCGCGGAGTTCGCAAGGCAGATCCACTTGGAACACCCGCCGCGGTTGCTTAGTGGCTATGGTGTAGGAGTGCTAAGCACGAGGTCGCGAGATCGAATCCCGGTCACGGCGGCCGCATTTCGGTCCATGCGGGTGAAATGCGAAAACACTCGTGTACTTGATTTAGGTGCACGTTAAAGAACCCCATAGGGTCCAGATTTTCGGAGTCCCCCACTACGGCGTGCCTCACGATCAGGTCGTAGTTTTGGCACGTAATACCCCATAATTTAATCTATTTCCCACTTGCAACGAGTTCTCAGGATTACACGTTTCGAGATATTAATTCCCGAACTTTGCGGAGAAACGCATCGGCGTTCCAGTTAATTTTGTACTTCAATGCATAAAGCGATGTCTTGTTGAGGAAATAAGTGGAACGACAGTGCATTTCTTCTACCTCAAATTATTTTCAAGTGGATATGCATTACAGTCTCACCCGCTAGAATTTGTAAGTTGCAATATGAGCCATAAGGTAACTATTTAAACATTTGATTAGTTCATTTCTCGTTAATTAGACGATTATGCATTTCAGCTTTCTTGCGCAAGCAGTGCCCGCCTCTTTGTGTATAGACCAGATCATGGACTAGAACTGGGCTATTTGCCACAGGCAATCTTTAAAAAAAAAATAGTTTTGAAAGTGCTGGCTTAAATACCCTGTATAGTATACTACACTATAGCGCCTGTAAATTTGGCATCGGAGTACGTTGCCTTCCGTGCCTTAGCATCCAAAGCAGCGTCCACTGTAGAAAGGACGGGCACGACAATAAATACACTGCAAAAGTATAGCACTACGCCCGAGTAAGACGGAACCTGTAATTTCGTCCACCCTACGCCCAGCGGCCGCTTCCGTGCGTCGTTTGAGGCGGCCACTGCGTGTACCTTGGGGTTGCAGGATGAATCTTGGAAGACCGGCTATTTGCCTAGTTCCCTGGTGCTCATCGCAGATAACAACCCAGTTTCTTTCTTTCTTTCTTTCTTTCTTTCTTTCTTTCTTTCTTGTAGTCGATGCTGGTTCTCGGCAGCTTGTTCTGTGTACACCTGCAACGAAGAACGTCGGCGAGTAATTACATTTTACCGGAGTCCTTCAACAGATTTACCTTTACGTTTGAACAACTTGTGCCTTGACTAGCACGAGCCTTTTGTTGGCTTACGTTTATTTTCTTTAATTAACACCGTGCCACCTTTTAGCAGATGCGTGCTCACATCGGCTTCCCTCACATAGAAAGGAGCCGATCGTCTAGAGACGCAGAACCTCTCGCGCACACAACGTTTAATAGACAGAGAGAGAAAGTGAGAGAGAATGGTTAGACTAAAATTTGTACATGTGTAGTTGGTGACAGCCTAAGAACGCAGTGACAAATACACCGCTCACAGACTTTGCGTAAGTGCGCCAACCAATCCCTTCCGTTAATTTCCGTGACGTCATGGTGAAGGCGAGCGTCTTTCTATATAGACGTCTCTGCGGAACTAAGTCTTCGAGCGCGAAAGCGGACAGGGTAGCTGCGGCTCGGTTTGGTGGACGGAGCTTCTACCGAATGTATCTATAGGTTGTCGCCTAATACTGTGTTCTAGTGCGCTGCGCGGTGCCATAATTTAGCAAGGCTAAGCGCCGACGTATAACCTCTTTATCTTCTTCATTGCGATATATATATATATATATATAAAGAGAGAGAGAGAGAGAGAGTTTAGAAAAGAAACTGAAGATGTCAGCCCTTCTATACGCCAGCTGATCCTTCGAGCAGGCTGATATTTCCCTGCTGACAGCTAAGTTTTGTTCTGATGGAAAATAATTAAGTAACGAGAAATATAGATACGTTTGCTAATTTCCGAGTCAAAATAATATGAGAGAAAGAAGCCGTACACGTTTTGATCGATGCAGGAACGAGGTTGTCGTTGACCATCAAATGCTTGTTTCTGAACACTAACGAAGAGAACAAAGATGGCCTCAGAATACACATCGAAAGCGTACACTAACAGCGTATATTAGCTTTGAAAGCAAACAAGAAAAATCAGGGTGACTGAAGGTTTAATTATACGGTGTTCCGGCACACACCTTTCATGAAACAAAACAGAATACAAAAACAAAAAGGAGGAGAAATTGTCATACGCCCAAATTTAGCACGAGCATGAGAAAACTTCGCAGTTGATGAAACATTCTTCTTGGCCTGGAAATTTTTTTTTTCTAACATTCACAGCTTTCTTTCGAAGAAACCCGTATGGGTTCCCTTCGTCTATAGCCTCTTGCTGCATTTGGGTGGATGTCAATTTTTTCTTTTTGATGAACCTTCGTCCGCCTTGTGGGATACCGCAGAACTGATTTTCCAAACACGTCTTCCTTCACTCGAAGAGGGAATAGTAGAGCCAGCGCCAGTATACGTCCAGATATAATTTAATGATAATAAGTATATCACCAGAAAGCTATATACTCGGTGACAACTTAAAGATTCCGTGGAAGTCGTGGCCTCCTACATAAAATGGGGCACGCTGAATCATTGTTGTGTGCTTGTGATGGACCAGATGGAGACATATCACATGTGCAATTAACTTTCGCGCTTTTAACCAGAAGAGGCGAGAACTGTGTCTCAAGTTTAGAAAAATAGGGGGTCCCGCGCTTTATTTAGGGACTATAATGTGGCTGTTGTAATCTTTTCCGGGTATTTCAAGGATCGCATTATTTCCTTTTCTTCTCCTTTTTGCTCCTTTTTTCTCCTTTCTTCTCCTTTTTTTCTTTTCTTTTTGTGCAACCTTGCTACAAACTAGGATAATGCACATGCAGCTGAAGTTCCTTTTTTTTTTCGAACTCACGCTTAAGTGTCGCATCGCGTGATCCATCAGTTGATCCTGCTTCATTTTTTGCGTTAACGGTTTTTTTTCGAGTAAACTTCATCACTCATAGCGCCTTGGCCCATATGTAAATTAAATGGAGTGGCAGAAAGCGCGTGCTTCCAACCTTTCCAACTGATCTCCCAGCTCAAATGTAATTTATGTACATGCTTGGCGCTAGAAGCTACGCTGTGCAGAGAGAGAGAGAGAGAGAGAGAGAGAGAGAGAGAGAGAGAGAGAGAGAGAGAGAGAGAGAGAGAGAGGGGGGGGGGGGGGGGAGAAGAAGGAAAGGCTGGGAGGTTAACCAGACTGCACTGTGCAACTGCCTCGTGTGCCTCCGGGGTCCCAAACATATAGTTACCGAGGGACGCCTCTATTGAAAGTATAGTTCGCCTTTGCGCTAAAAAAATGCCCTAAAAGAAAAGGAACAGTTTATCAAGACTTTCTGTGAAGTTTAACTTCGCTTGAGCATGCTGTTGACCAACATCGTGAAACATGGCTCCTTCGAGAAGTTTCAAGAAATCGCCCTTTCAGAAACGTGCGTCATCTTATCAAGCGGTCCTTATTGCGCGGGAAGACCGCGAAATGAGTCTCGCAATTTTACACGTTGAGACCTTAAATTAGGATCCTAAGTTGAACGATCTTCACTGTCGGAGGCTTTATAAGAGCTCCAAGCTCACCAGTTCCATGCCTTTCCGAAAATTCTGTAGGCCTTCCGTATAATTCCTACGGACTCTACATGGATTTCCGTAGGAATGTCCATATGAATAGTACGGAAAGTGCGTGGAATTGTTGAAAGTGCATACGGAACGTTTTCAACCCGTTATAACCCCATTTGTTTACTTTCGGTCGCTTTTCATATAGACGCAGAGCGTATGTAATAGTATCGAATAGACGCAGAGTGAAAGGCGCTTTGCATGCAGCTGTAGGCTTCAGCGCAGCGTCGTTTATTTTATTCCTAACGTTCACACATATCTCGCAATATTTGCGAGTTAGGGTTGCGTGTCTCTCGCGCGTATAACAAAGGGGGCTTTCTTTTTGATCGATATAAAGATTCATCGCACTCTGAACCGTCATGACGAGATTAGGTGCACGCGTGCAATTGATGGCCTAGTCGCTTAACGAACCCCTTGCAAACGCACAAACGTGCATATCCCGTTGGCACGACAGTAAAGTGGTACAAACGCTTCTCTGAAAAAACATGAAAGTTGTACACAAGTGTCCGTACGCATCAACGAGGCGGCGCAATAAATCCACTGCGTGTCTCTTGCATATCCTGGATAAGTTGAACACAAGAACACGTGGACAAGAGCGCCCACTCGACTGACACGAACACACGTTATGTTTTTATCAAGAGAGAGAGAGAGAGAGAGAGAGAGAGAGAGAGAGAGAGAGAGAGAGGTGCGAAAGAAACGATAGAAGGTACGGAGGGTAACCAGTAGAAAAAATCCACTTTGCTATCCTTATGCCGAGGTCCAAGCATAAAAGAGAGAGAGAAAAAGATGCATAGAAAGGCAGGGAGCTTAACCAGAGGTACTTCCGGTTGGCTATCCTCCACGGGGGGAAGGATTAAGGGGGATTAAAAGAGAAAGAGAGTGGAAGGGGGAGATAGAGAGAAAGAGGGACGAGCACGAACAAACCGCGTAACACTACAGAGCGGTAGGGGGCGGTGTTCTTAAAGTCTATCGTGAAGCCTCGTAGACCGCAGTAACCTTAATAGCGTGAGTAGCTGCGGTAGTCATGCTATGATGTCCAGCAACGGCGCTTCTTCGAGTGTTTAAAGGCACAGTTCTCGCCCATCACTCGCCCGTAACGGACAGCCGGGCTAAGCAGGGCACGAAACGTCCGCATTAAGAGCACCTACTTGGTAGAAAACGCACGTACAAACAAACATCCATGAATGAAATTCGCCACACACGCACACGCACATACATACATACATACATACATACATACATACATACATACATACATACATACATACATACATACATACATACATACATACATACATACATACATACATACATACATACATACACAGTGGCTATCAACTTTGCTCTTATTGCACACACACGCGCATATTATTATACGCACCGCAAAGACGAGAAAAATAATGCTCGCAGAAACTAACATGAAATTATAATACGTTGAAGAGGAACAACAAAATGCTGTTGCTCTGTCACGATAGTGCTTGTATTTTTCGGGAACAGAATTCTCCGACGAGTGCACTCTGTTCATCACCACAACGGTCTTAGACTGGCGTGAGAGCTCGTATAAGAAAGCGCCAGGGCACATGGCAGTACGTGTGCTTCGTAAACAGGGCGCGTATTACAAAAGAAGGTCTTCAGCTAAAATTGTTGGTAAGAGAAAAATTTTGTCAATCCTAATGCTTGACATATAACCTAATTAGCAAGTGCGACCGATTAAAGGCAAATACCGCTTAGAAACGAAAACCTTTGTGAATTCGCCCTCGGATCAGTCAGGGGTCATTAGTGGGAACGAAATAATACGAAAAGGCAAGCGTACTAAAGGAGGACGCAAAAGTACGAGAAGGACAGCTCAACACATCATCTGTCCGAGCTTTGTAGCGCGCCTGCGTTTCCGTATACCATGAACCCAGTCCTACCAACTTAGCTTCCTGACGTCCTGAGAAAGCTCTCTAATGAAACGCAGGGATATCTGCTGGTGTGTTCACAGTCGCCTACATGCGCGACGGATGTCACGTACTCTGTAAGATGACACCCGTCGGCCGCCACCACGATACAGAGGCATCCCTTTACCTGTCTATGTATGTATGTATGTATGTATGTATGTATGTATGTATGTATGTATGTATGTATGTATGTATGTATGTATGTATGTATGTGTGTGTGTGTGTGTGTATGTATGTATGTATGTATGTATGTATGTATGTATGTATGTATGTATGTATGTATGTATGTATGTATGTATGTATGTATGTATGTATGTATGTATGTATGTATGTATGTATGTATGTATGTATGTATGTATGTATGTTGTTCATTGACGCGGCTGTTTCTCAACGAAAGAATCTGGCGCGCCACTAGTAGGCAACCACACGGAGTCTTCCAGCGTCGATGAGTTCATTTCATGCAGTGCTTTAAAACCAGGCTGTCGCCTTTGCGAAATGCGTTCCGACTGATACCCTCATCGGTCGGTAACCGCACGGATCAATTTCAATTTAACCGAGGTTAAACACGCTCTTAGCGTTCTATGACGTCACGGAAGGCTACTACGGTAGTTTAAGTGCGACGTGGCCGCCTCTGTACCCAATTTCTGCAATACCAAGCCGTAGCTCATGATAAAATTCGTCTGTTCGCAATTTCGAAAGTTTCATATGCCGATGTAACATAATTTTCTTTGGTGTCCCTCCGAGTCTGAGAGTAATAAAGAAGTTTTTCTGTTTCCATTTTTTTTTTTCTTCTCGATGCTAAACAGGGATTCACGGAGCAGTTCGTGCGCAACATTTTCTCTCCCCTCTCCCCCCCCCCCACCCCCCACCCCCCCGGGGATCCGCCAGTGAGTAGATGTGATTTTATTTTTCACCAAGCACAGACGACCGCCTGGTTAATGTCTCCAGCTTTTCATTAAAGAAGTAACTCCTCACTGAAGCGAGAAACCAATACGACCTAACATTTCGAAACTCCCGATGACAACACTCTGCCATCCCCGGGATCGCAGAAGGACAGCTTCTCGGCCCTACCGGCCTAATTAAATAGACCGGATGCCCGAGCTAAAGCTGTCTATACAGCTCGGGCAGGAACTCTAAAAAATGCACGCCAGGCGAGGTCTCCCGCGCCGCTGCGTTGGCAGGAGACTTTGAGGCATGCCACGACGGCGCAAGGCAGCTAATACACTTACGGCATCGGAAAATTTCCAGCGCCAAGAGTTACTAGAAAGCTTTCTTATTTCTTGGCTATATATGTGCAAACGATGTCTTGCTTATATATGCGCAACGCTGATTCTACGCCAGGCAATCTAATCATCAGTCAAATGCAAATCAGAATCAAGGGGGGTTCAGCTCCTCGTTCGTTTGTTTGTCTGTTTCGTTCGTTCGTTCGTTCGTTCGTTCGTTCGTTCGTTCGTTCGTTCGATCGATCGTCTGTCTGTCTGTCTGTCTGTCTGTCTGTCTGTCTGTCTGTCTGTCTGTCTGTCTGTCTGTCTGTCTGTCTGTCTGTCTGTCTGTTGAAACTGATTGATTGATTGAAAGTCCTTTATTTAAGCTGCTGTGGTGGTGACTCAGTGGTTATAGCGTGTTGCTGCGGGGATCGACGTCGAGGGTTCGATTCCCGACCACTATTTTTGGCGTAAGCAGAGCGATCGAGAAGATTTAAAATCGCGTGTTAGCTTGGAACTTTGGTTCTGTATCCTGGATTTTGATGTCAACTCACGGCATTCTAACGCGACATTCGCGGGGTGCTTCTTGACGTCCGTGTGACGACGCTAGGCTCAAGTCAAGTTAGTGTTAACTTTCGCGAAGGCTTATATGGCAGAATAATGACTAAAATGGCATTAAAGAGCACAATAAATTGAACTGTCTTGTTACATTAACATGTTCCACAGCACATAGAAAAGAAAGTCACTTCTAGCGTGAGATGATCCTTGCAAGGCCGGAAAAGGCGCAAGAAAGAGAAAACGTGTGTCGACGCCGCCTTGAAGTTCCCGCACTGGCTTACGTACCGTGACGTCATCGATTTTTGAAGGCTGCTGCTCGGGTCTGCTCTACTTTTTATTGGTAAAGATGTACTGCAGTTTATTCCGAAATAGCCAAAGACTGAATTTGGCAATCTTCGAGAACATTTATTGGGCCACAACGGCGCAAACACGAGAGAACAATTTGTATATGATGACGTCATACTGAAGCACTGACTCTGGAGTTTCGACGCGAAATAATATATATATATATATATATATATATATATATATATATATATATATATATATATATATATATATATATATATATATATATAAAGAGAGAGAGAGAGAGAGAGAGAGAAACTTTCACCTTCGATTTTTACAGAGAACTTAACGAAAGTAGAGTTGTTACATAATTCTTCATTGGTATAAGCTGATTTAGTATTTTCTGTTTAGGGTTCTTTTAAATCATTCTTGTGGAGTTCCCCAGGCATCCGACCTTATATCCGGCATTAACATCTCACGTAATCGCATCGGAGTTAAAATTTTTAAAAAGAACTTACGGCAATGCGAATTATTCATTTCAAGGTGTCTCGCGAGGGTATGACCGACATCAGGATTCCGCACCATTCGGGCCGCACCTTGTAAACACCGCTCTCAAACGCTCCATTGACGCGACGGCAGCGGCAACAACCGCCGGCAAAGTGTCGGGGCATTTCGAGCGTGGCCAGGCGGGTGCTCGTCGGAATGTGCCTACATATAAAAAAAAAGAAAGAAAAAGAAAGAAAAACATTCAAGCGGGGGAAGGAGTGGGGGGAGAGTGCGCTGTTCCGAGCATGTACACTTTCGAGGCTGCAGGGTGGTCGATGGGGTCATCGATCGGCCACATGTGTCCCGTGTGCGCTCACTTGAAATGATGGCCACTGTGTTTCTGGCTCGAAACAAGACCACTAGATATATGAGCCTCGTTGTGGAGGCACGTCTGTAGGCGCAAAGGTACAGCGGACCATGGTGAAATGGCGTGCAGGTCAAATCTGTACTCACCGGCAGCCGGGTTGTCCAAAGACACGGACTAGTTAGCAGAAGACATAAGCGCTAGGTCGTCTGCTCAATCGTCGATGTCATTCTGAGCTGTTTCGGTATGGCTAACCAAGAGAGAAAGCGAGAAATGGAAAGGCAGAGGGGTCAACCAGACGCATGTCCGATTTGCTACCTTACACTGGGGTAAGCGTGTTAGGGGATGGAAAGAAAGAAAGAAGGAAAGAAAGGAAAGAAAGAAAGAAAAACGCTGAAGGTGGTCACTTCGTGTGGTGGTGCACATCGAAGATATATAGTATACATTCGCTCAACGAAGTATGCCGACTTCACGAACTGCACTAATGCACGGAAAGCTTTCATGTGAGGCATGCGGTCACCGTCCAAGCACTTTTGTCATCGAGAATGATCTTGAATCCAGGTCATTTTGGTAGCGTAATCTAAGCAACTAACTAGCCGAACCTGCTAGAACTTAGCCAACAGGCCAGCCCAAGCCAACACGTTACTGGGAGAAGCCCGATGACCAGGCTCGAATTCAATTCTTGAATACTGGGTACTACTTAAGTTTATTGAATTCCAAGCCTACTTATCGCATTCATGGAACAGTGACGAAAGCCATGCAGTCATTAGGACGGTCCTTCAAAGTGCTAAAAGGCTACAGTCACAGATTAATCGCGATTGGCTCCCTCCCGAAAAATTCGATCTGGATCGGGCTCGATCATTGTCAGAGCGCGCCGTGTGAAACTAGTGCAAGTGTGCCATGTTGTTAGGGTTGGCGTCTGACACCACGTGTTGAAAGGAATTTCAACCGACCATCTCACCCTGCCTCGTCGAAATGAGGCGTGACTTCGCCTGCTATTGTGGGTGTCCTGATCCACGTGCAGAAAGAACTTTTATGCGAAGCATATTAACGTAGGTTTCGGGCCTTCGCGCGACGCCCGGCGGTGGCCACCATTGACCGTGAAGTGGGGTCACGTGACATGACGTCACGTGATGACGTCACACCGGCTGCAGATGGGGCCTCATATCGCGCCGTCGGACGTCGCCCGGCGGAGGCCTCCACGCTTCGGTTCGCGCCGTCGCGCGCGACGCGGCGGCGGCGCCACCATCGCTGCATCACGTGATATGTGACGTCACGCCAGGGATGAAGCGCCGCGCGCCCGCCGTCGCGTCAGTCTCTGTGCCCAGTGGATGCTTCGCATCCACTGGGCTTAACCTTGATAAGCCTCCAATTTTTTCTCACCCGACCTTTTACCAGGCCTCGTCGAAATGAAGCGTGACTTTCTAATTCGCCATGACCGTTTCGAGTGTCTGCCTGTCTGCCGGAAGCCCCGCAGTGTACAGGCCTCTTTTGTGTGTGTATGTGTGTGTGGGTGTGCGAGTTTAGAGAGACCTTTTTCTTGAATTGGACCTAGAGGAGAACTTCCACGAACCCGCAACGCACAGAAGAGGCGGACAGGCGTCTACGATTCCAGGAGGCGGGACGACTTCCTTTCAGCAGGCTCGGTATAACCAGAGGAGGAGGGGCCCTCTTTCCGTGCTGGTCACGTGACGTCGACGGAAGCGAGATCCCGCCCACGATTGTAGAGAGCATATTTAAGGGGCTCCGAAATGTACTTTTGTCACTTCATGCTCTTCTCATTTTCTTTCCTCTACCTTTGAATAAGCCGTGCAAGTTTCGCACTAGAAATCGTCTCGCCCTTGCTTGGTCGCCATGGTCTACCGGATGCCTGCAGCCCGCCGACAACGCCACGCTACCCAATAAGTAACGTCGGTCGAGCTTCGATAGGCAGGCGCCGCTACTTCTCGGCAGCAGTACGATACGCTACCCTGGAGTACGCAACAATGTCTTGTACATCGTATGCGCTTGGTGCGGTGGCGACCCTACCCACTACGCAGAGCGTATTTTGCGTATAGGCGACGTTCAGGCGGATGCGACTGCACTAAATGTACATCGGGGTTCACACACCTTGAGCTACGACACGCACTTGAACCATGGACTAAAGTGCGGCCTGTTCGTCCGCGCTACGAAGGCGCTTTTCTGCAGAGTGACACTGGCCTCAGCGAGGTACTTTAATCTTGCACGTGCTTGTTATGCGTTCTTTGAGTGTGTGGCAAGGTTTGCGTGTATCATTTTGTTTATCATCGCATGCACCTGGAGAAGAATGCTGGGCGTTCCGCCAGGGAAACCCCTCCAGTTTTCAATAATTAAAGCCCCTCTCTCTCTCTCTCTCTCTCTCTCTCTCTCTCTCTCTCTCTCTCTCTCTCTCTCTCTCTCTCTCTCTCAGTGAAGGAGCCCGGACGATTCGCCTTGTCCTTCGCTGACAACCCGAAGATTAAAAAAAATTCATTGAATTCCGAGTTTTCACGTGCTAAACCACTATCTGATTATGAACCGCACCGTAGTGGGGGTCCCCGGATTAATTTTGACCGCCTGGGATATTATTGAACGCGCACCCAATGATCGAACAATTGGGTAAACTGGCGTTTTCTGCATTTTGGCCCCAATCGAAATGAGGTTGCGGCGTGGATTTGATACCGCGACCTCGTGCTCGGCAGCGCAACGCCAAAGAGCCTCTAAGCAGCCACGGCGGGCAGCCCGTAGATATTGGCGCGCTTGGAAAGCACGGCTACGCAGATTTCGCACTTGGAGCCCAAGATGCCGTCTCACCCGTGAATCTAAGTTTACGATTGTTATGGCTGTCAGGAGTGCTACAGTTTTCGGCTTTTGTCAAGTGACTTATTTTGAATAATAATAATAATAATAATAATAATAATAATAATAATAATAATAATAATAATAATAATAATAATAATAATAATAATAATAATAATAATAATAATAATAATAATCACTTTACGGGCTCTCTGCAAGCGCCTCTATAAGCGGTATCCCGACTCTTGTATTGCATTCTTGGAAAAGAATGCCTCCGACCGGCCGGTGGAGTTTTGGAAGTACATCCGCAAGCGCTCTAACATACGTGGAGAGTGTTTACGCCTGCTCAACTTTAGAGGAGTAGAAGTACAAGCAGTCGCGGATTGTTTTGCTGTGCATTTCTCATCGCCATACAAAGCTGCAGGCCTCAACGCTGGAGCCAGTCAGCAGCACACAACCGTTTCAATAATTTAATAACTCTTTAGAATATTTGCACTTTCCCTCACACGTGGAAAACAGCTCGTGGTTTTCCGGTATTTAATTAAGTGTGGCTGCAAAACCGGTGTCTCTAATTATCGTCTGATTTCTCTTCTCTGTGCCACATGTGAGATTTTCGAGCTTGCTCTTCGCAGCATATTATATTATACTGCGGAGAAAGCACTGATCCCGAATCCGCATGGATTTCTGACCGGCCGCTCCGCCATCACAAATCTGGCAAGTTTCATGACACACGCCTCCACGCCGGTGCTTCAAAGGGGGTAAAGTGACACCACTTACTGTGACCTCTGCAGAGCTTTTGATGTAGTCAGCCTCTCACTGCTCCTGATCAAGCTTACCCACTTTTTGGTGTTGACTCGTCGATTGTCAATCTCTTGCGCAATTTTCTTCTTGATAGATCATATTATGTTAACGTCAATGATCATACGTCTTCTTCTTACATGGCAGCTAGCGGCGTCCCTCAAAAGAAAATTAAATTCTGGGGTTTTACGTGCCAAAACCACTTTCTGATTATGAGGCACGCCGTAGTGGAGGACTCCGGAAATTTCGACCACCTGGGGTTCTTTAACGTGCACCTAAATCTAAGCACACGGGTGCTTTCGCATTTCGCCCCCATCGAAATGTGGCCGCCGTGGCCAGGATTCGATCCCGCGACCTCGTGCTCAGCAGCCCAACACCACAGCCACTGAGCAACCACGGCGGGTGGCGTCCCTCAAGGATCAGTATTAAGACCACTCCTTTTTCCTAACATTTATTAATGACATTATGTTAGTTGCGTGGGTTGAAAGTTACGAATTGTATGACGTGATTGCGAAGTATCATGTTCTTGAGATCAAAATACAAGTATATCTCTAAAATATGTCAATTTCGGAAGAGGGGACCTCATGACAGGCTGTCAGCCCGTCGTTCTTGTCTCCCTCCCTATTTCCTACAATAAGAAAAAAATCGAAGATTCAAAGCAAAGGCTCATTCTCTACAGCACATTGAAAACCATAATTTAAAACAAGAAATGGTCTGTGATGGTTGAGGCTTTTCTAGGCGAAATTTCGCATCGTCATGTTTACATGGATTTTCTCAATTTAGGATTAAGCGCTCAACAATTGCCAGTCAAGTCTGCCAGGCTAACCCCGGCTGTAGCATAATCAGCATCAGAAGCATCATCAATGTCAGCATCGTCATCATCATCATCAGTACTTTTTTTCCACAGTGAGACACGACGCTTATTTCCACCATGCGCTATGAATTATGCAAGTATACCGGGCAGAAGGCCTTGTCAGGAGGCATGATTTATCTGCCTCCTTTAGCCTCTCCTCGGGGGCATATTGTAGAATATGGCCGAAATAAATACTACTACTACTACTACTACTACTACTACTACTACTACTACTACTACTACTACTACTACTACTACTACTACTACTACTACTACTAGCCTTTAGTTGCCCGCTTGTGACTGCTGAAGTTATTTAGCATCACTTCACCTGCCCAAGTGTTAGGCAGTTTACGATTACGCGTCGCACGCTGCGATACAGGCAAGGCTTTCCTTATATATAAAAACCATCATTTTTTAAAAGAAGGAAAGTAATTCCTTTGAAATTATTTTCACTCGAGCAAAGCAAACTACTAAATAACGTTACACCGTGCATCCAGCGTACAGCTTATTCTGTCACTTTGGTAACTGACATAAAACGCACCGCATTCATGTTTTGCAGGACGATCTTTTTTGTTTTGTTTTGTTTCACATTTACTGGCATAATAATAACGGGCGTCGTTTCTTCCAGCAGGCCTCCTCGACCACAACTTATCGCTCCTCTTAGAAATACTAGGCAGTGCGAGCAAACAACAACAAACACGGCGTGCGTTTAAAATCCCTGCGTACTCGTGTAGGGTACAACTGTTAGCGAAAGCTGTTTCTGGCCTCCTCTATTATATCAAGCATGCGCTTGTTATAAAGTCAATCTCTTCAACAATTCGAAGTGGGTGTCTCTGAATGTTCTCCAACCTTGTGAAGCACAAATGTTTCCAGGTCTTTGGAAGTCTGGAGGTACCGCGTTGTTTAAAACATACCGCGGTAGAGGCATCCACAAATTATTGGCAGATGCATGAATCGAATAAAAATTCACAAATGTAGTAAGTTCGCCACGTCTATATAGGTTAGTCCTAATGGTAAACATGCCGGCTTTGTAGTCCTATGTCCTATGTCTTATGGAGCTTGATGTCAACATTTATCGCTCGAGGCCTACCTGTCCGTTCCATTTCAACTCCATTCCAGAATCTCGTATTTTTTTTTTTTTTTCATTGCATTCCCACACCATCTGCTCTGCCGAGTGGTGCCATCATTCCATTCTCCTTCCACTCCGGGAGTTTTAAAACGTGGAATGCTTCCGGAATCATTGAAACTCGAGTTGCCGCTCCGCCATTCTGGTCGGCTTGTATAAGGGGCCGATGTCATGTGTACATCCGGGAGCAAAAGTACACGGACCAGGGATTGCGCGATAAGCCTTTTTTTTTTTTCCTCTGCCTGTGAATGCAACTTGAAATTGAGGCCTGCAGTCCAAACTTGGCCATTGCGAACTTACCAGTGTACTCGTCGATTTCACATTACGCATGTTAAATACAATGAAGTTTAGTCTTTTTCGGCGAACCTGTGGTCCGCATACTTTTGCTCACACGGGTGTACGTGTTGGTGACTTACTGCACGTCGTTCGCTCTCCAACACGCCGAGCCACGGTTCGAAGCATATATATATATATATATATATATATATATATATATATATATATATAAATTGCATACGTAGCACTCTTTCTCGTTACATTGCCATCGACTATAGCTCCCCTTCGTCGCGGAGGTCGACAGCGGAGGCACCGTGGGCCCCCATTGTTTTGACGACGACGACGACGCGGACGGCTTTGGTGGCGAGCTTTTAGCGTGACGTTGTGTCGGCAAGCGCTTTTGCAGATCGGGTGGCTGCGGTGGCGAGGAGGAAGTAGCGCACAAGGCTGAGAGGAGCGATGCTTGAGGGGCAAGGGAACGTCACCGCCAGTCAACCTGTTATATACGCTGCCTGTAGCGAGAATCCGTGAACTGTAGGGTCACTAATTTCTCTGTACAGGGAGGACGGCGGATAATTAGGTTTTGTGGTGAAATGAGGAAACTTGAGGGCACAAGATGGGGTCACACTGTAAAATAATTCGCGCCCTTGCAAGTGGATAAAGGTGTAAATCAATATATAACAAACACCCTTACAACCCAAGAAGGGTGTAAAGGTGTGAGTTATAGACAGATTTACACCCGCTTTCGCTTTTGAGGGTGAAAATCGTTTTACAGTGCAGCTGGCGTAATACGAGGATAATTGGAAATCGCTGGGAGGGGCAGTCGTCCTGCAGTGGACATCAATAAGCTGATGATTTTTTTTTAAAATTCTGCTTTACCTTTGTTGTTGTTGTTGTTGTCCTCTCTTTTTCGTGACGCAGATTATCGTGTCGTTGTCTAGCAGAGCTGCACCGCTCCTTTTCTCTCTCTCTTTCTCTATTCATTGAATCCGCGTCCGCATTTTCACGAAGCCAGTATCGGTACAGTGCAGAGACAGAAAGAGAGAGGCTTAATGTAAAAACACCCTTGCATGCAGAAAGTGCGTGTTCCTTTGGGCAGCGCTGTACCGCGATAACAACTTGCGTCCTCTCGGCGGTCATCCATACCCGTAAGCGCGGAGGACGCGGCGCACAATTGCGCAACCTCGCTGATTACGCCGGCAGCTGTATCTCCTTGGGAGTGAAAGTGCCGAATAAGTGTCGGGCGCGTTCTCACAAGCAGCTGTAGCTGCGTTACTGAGACAACCTTCAAAGATCAAAATGAAATAGAACTATGGGTTTTATAGCGTCCCAAAACAACAAGCGGACTATGAAAGATGCCGTGATGGTGCGTTGGGGCGGCTCTGGATGAACTACAAACCAGCTGGGGTTATTCGACGTATGCATAAATACAACTGCACGAGCTTTTTTGGATTCCACCCCCGTCGAAAGGCGGTCGCGGCGACCGCTAGTCGAACATCCCCTTAGCGTGCCCAGGTGCAGAAAATACGGTAGATAAGTTGCCGTCGCCTACACAAACGATCGAACTTCACGGGGAGCATTTTGTGTTCTTTTGTTCTTTTTCTTTTAATACAGACAGTTCCACTGAACTACACGGAAGCTTTCAGGTGAACTAGCCATGAAAGTTCTCCTGAACTACATTGGACTACCGAAAGTTTCCCTGAAAGGGCTATCCTAAACACTGAATCACGTCAGCACAACCGACGCCATTTTATTTTCGCCTACGGAAGCGAACATAGGTAGCGTACGAAAAGATAACGCAATCGATCGCGAACTGTGCTCTTCGAGACGTATGGGCTGTCTATGCGCGAGTTACCATTGGCTGGGGTCTCCTGACCGGTCTCCTGACGAATACCCCAGCCCAGCCAATCAGAACTACAGCAGCAGCAGACGAAATGGACTGTCTACAATAGCTGGACACTTACAGAACACTCCCCCCCCCCCCCCCCCCGACCTCAGATGTGCTGCATGGTTGACGACTCTGTTCTCTACAAAATTAGGCAATGAAACAACAAATGCCACCTTAATTAATGTTCTCACCGAAACAAATATTTGTCGTCAAGCACACCATTTCTTTATTAAAGCGAATAGCTTTATTGAAACGTTCGGCTATTCCCTTTCATTGATTCTCAACGTGGATGGTTCCTACATACTCATTTCTTTTTTTTTTTTTTAACGCAGCTTTCCTTTTGAACTCTCCCGTACTTTCTTCGCTGTGACTGCTGGGTGTTGCCCGTCCTGCCGAATAGCTCATACATCAATTCAAAGTACAAGAAGATGAAGAGGAAAAATATTTACATGTCTGATGGTGTGATGGAACATTAGTGCCACAGCACAGAATCCCGGTGTTCTAGCCATCAGGCCGCAGTCCCTTTTCATCCATTTATTATTACATGTATTGCTGTTTCGGACAAAAATAAATAAATACAGTACAATTGCTAGAAGCGACTCAGCCTATCTTTGCCAGCACAGCAGGGTTACGCGTACTTCTATCGTTCCAACGCCAACTGGTTCTGAAATGATCTCCGCGAGTGTCACATTCCACAACACATATGCGCGAGAGCACACGCAAAAGACTTTGACGCCTTTACGCAAGGAAGGCGGAAGCATGAAACGGGCACATTTACAACATTTGATTAGCCGCTTAACGAATGCTTCGCTTCACATAGATTCCAAGGTGTGCGTTGGACCTGCATATATCTCTTTTTTTTCTCTCAAAGCGCAACGTCATCGCACCTAGCTTCATTGCGGCACGACGACAGCAAATGTAACTCTGTGTCTCGACGTCGCGATAACGTCGATTTGAAACGAAGTTTGAAACTAAATTAAAAGATTTTGTAAATGCTTTTTCAACCTTTCTGACTTTCTAAGTGTCAACCATTTCACTTGGAAAAGCATGTGGAGTTTTTACAACTTCTCAAATACGCGTGGGTGTTTCTTTGAAATGGTCTCTTTGCTTCCAAGTCTCTTCATACGAGATTGAAGTGGAATCGCTCCCCTCCCCCCCCTCGCCCCCTCGCCCCCGCAGCCTAGAGACCGTTTAGAATTCTCTCTCGCGCCTCCGCCATTTTAAAGCCCGATGGCGCGCAGCCTATTAAATGACCGAAGGCGGAACGATTGCGCGAACCCCTCGTCGCCGAAAGGCGACAAAACGGCGCAAAACAAGCGCGTGCACGTGCTAGGCGAGGTAGGAGAACGAACGAGCGAGCGTCAGCGAGAGAGCGAAGGAAGCGTGCGGTAGAAGCCAGGCCAGGCAGCGGGGAAGGGGAAGAGCAACGAAGTGGGGTGGGAGCTGAACAACCGTAAGCTGCCCGCAGGCAGGCAAACGAGGGAGAGAGACACGGCCATGTACAGCGGCCTTCTAGGCGAGCGGGAGTTCGGGGCGCGCGCGCGCGGTGGAGAAGTGGGAGAGAGAGATGGGGGGGGAAAGGAGCGGACATTGCCGTCACCGGCGCGCGCGGCCGGAATCGAGGAGGGTGAGAAAGCGGCGCGACCGACCGACCACGCTGTGTGTGTGTGTGTGTGTGTGTGCGTGCAAGCGGAGAAGACGTCAGGAGAAAAGAGTACGGTGTGTGGCGCGGAATCGGTGGGGGTAGTCATAGTAGCGAAGTGGCGCAGCTCTCAACGCCGCTCGGTCAGGCGTTCTGCTCCTGCCCGTCTGGCTTGCGCGTGCGCTTACGTGTGTGCGTGCGTGTGTGTGTGTGTGTCCGTCGATAATAATAATACGCCCCGAGGAGAGACGTACGCGCGCTGCGACCATTCCCCTTCTTCATCTTTCGGTTCGATGTAAGAACCAAAGACCGACACTGAGACGACGAGTGTAGAAAGAAAAATGCGCGGGGACAATGGGAGGAGGCGGTGCTCACGAGGTTCGGAGCATCGCCCGGGATGCGGCGGTGCGAATGAGGGAGGATACGCCGGCAAAACGTAGCAGACGAACAGCAAGGTATATACCGTATAGCAGACCAGGCGTCGAGCTACGACAACTTACGAGCACAAACTTGGCAGAGTGCTGCGAAAGAAAGTATCCAACGCAGCTAATAGTAACAGACGCCTTCCGTCTGTATCGGAGAGAAAGCGACTTCGCATCTTTCTTTCTTTCCCTCTTCTCAGACGTCGCGACAGCCGAAAGTGATAAGTAAGCCTGTCTTTTTCTCCGGCGGCGCGCTAAGAAGCCATTTAGTTCTCCCTTGAATAGCCACCGCTTCCGGCCTATACATCAGCAGGCAATGCGCTGTTCAGCGAAACAAAAGAGGGGACGAGGGGGCCTTGGCGAAGCTGGTAGAAGCACCGTGCAATATCGAAAGTAGGAGGGAAAATAAAACGAAGAAGGGCATCGTGACAAGTAGAATGGGTGCGTAGCGCCACCATTTGTCGCCCTCTCAGAAGCTCTCAGGTTCGCCCGAGTTCCATCTATTCGATAGGGGCTCAGGGTTAACTTGGTTTTGCTCCAGCACGTATACACGCATCTAATGTAATGAATGCTGGCGACAGTTGGTCTCTGTCTGGAAACGGCAGCAACGCCGATTTCATTACGAGCGAGGCCGCAAACTAGTCGCTAATTTGATTCTGTCAATCAACGATTAAAAATTATGGGGTTTTATAGGCCAAAACCACGATCTGATTATGAAGCACGCCGTTGTGGGGGACTCTAAAAATTTGGGACGCCTGGGGTTCTTTGATGCGTACCTAAATCTATGTACACGGGTGTAAAAAAAATTTAATTATGGGGGTTTACGTGCCGAAACCACTTTCTGATTATGAGGCACGCCGTAGTGGGGGACTCCGGAAATTTGGGCCACCTGGGGTCCTTTAACGTGCACCTAAATCTAAGTACACGGGTGTTTTCGCCCCCATCGAAATGCGGCCGCCGTGGCCGGGATTCGATCCCGCGACCTCGTGCTCAGCAGCCCACACGGGTGTAGTGAAGTACATTTCGCCCCCATCGAAACGCAGCCGCTGTGACCGGCATTCGGTCCCGCTGCCTCGTGCTTAGCAGCCCAACACCACAGTCACTAAGCAACCACGGCGGGCCCTCGCAGTTGAAGAGGAATCCGTCCTGGTCCGGGATTCGAACCCGGGACCAACGCCTTTCCGGGCCGGTCGCTCCACCATCTGAGCTAACGAGGAGGCTAATAGTTGTAGTTATAGGCCCTCTTAATAGTCTGCGCCCGTTTGTCTGCGGACAGCTGATGCGATCGAATAACCGGATATCGGGTACGATTATCACATTCGTTAGCCGGGCTCACAGTCGGACACTGTGAATTGAAAGGATGTACCAGCAAATAAAATAAAATTCAAGCGCCACACACTCCGCGTATATGTTGTCGACGGTTTCCTTGGACACGTTATGCACCGACCTGCTAAAGATTAAAGGCTTGCCATTACTGGCTTTACCTGACTCTGTATGTTTATTTAGTCAGGTATTGGCTAAATCATAAGGGTGCTGTTATCGCTTGCCCGTATTCGCCGTGTGACGTCACGACAGATCGCTGGGCGACAACTGCGTGCGCCAAGATACATTGCCACGTGACGTCTCCCTGAGCGTATATTATCGGCCAACGCAATAAACACGGGCTTTTTTCCTTTCGTCGCCTCGAGCACAGCTCGTCGACCGACTTCTTCTGGCACGTATACGCTTCGCGCTCGTATGCAGTGTCGCATCAATAACGGCGATGTGGTAGTTGAACGTGCTTGGAACCAAAGGCGGGAAACTCACGAGGAACGAAGAAGCAGACACGCAAGTGTCCGTGTCGTCTACTTATTTAAATTGTATCACGACTGTTTCTTTTTTTTTTAATATGGGGTTTTACGTGTTAATACCACTTTCTGATTATGAGGCACGCCGTAGTGGACGATTCCGCAAATTTAGACCACCTGGCGTTCTTTAACGTGCACCTAAATCTGAGTACGCGGGTGTTTTCGCCCCCATCGAAATGCGACGGCCGTAGCCGGGATTCGATCCCGCGACCTCGTGCTCAGCAGCCCAACACCATAGCCACTTAGCAACCACGGCAGGTTGTATCACGTCTGTTTCGTTTCGTATATGTTTCCGAAGATGACTACAAGCCAGCTCATGCCCGTTTCATCTCCTTGCGCTTCACGTAGGGTTTTTATTCCCGGAAGGGCAGATTTTTGTCACCGCTACCCGTGGGAAGCAACGCCCACATCTCTGGGATATGTGTTGAGGTGCCAACTTGGCTCTAGGCGATAAGTATACGCCTCGGTATACCCAAGAGTGTCGTTGTGTCGCATGGACTGTCATGGCGCTTGACTTTTTGCTTTATCAGCTGCTTTCTTTTTTAATTATTATTTGCGTTCAAGAAGTTATTGGTGCATGCAGACGGCACCGGCTGCTTTCCCTCTTCTCTTAACTGACAGACGTGCACGAAACGATTCAATATCTTGAAATAATGAATAGAGAGACGGCTATTTGGACAACAGGGATCTAAAGTTACGTACCTCCTTGGTGTCCGCGTTCCAAAGACAGCACTCGCGAACACGCACACGTGATCCACGGGAACACAGCAATATATATATATATATATATAGCGGAAATACGAATACATGCTAATCCTGACAAATTAATAACACAATATATATATATAAAAAGTTAATAAATCAACAAATAAACTAAATAATCCTACAGAAATGCTAAGAGTTGTCTACTAATGCTTAAGCATTCTTTGGCTCGGCTGGTACACTTCGCTGTTGCTTGCTTGTTTATCTAGCTTATGCATATTTCTACCCATCGGTACAAATAATCTACTATTACACTATTATAACGATTACATGTGTTAACTTGACCAATTATGCATTTATATTGCAGATATGTCGCATTAACTGAGCAGACACGCTGTCACAACCGGTACATTTTTTGCCACACCACAGCTTGTCCCCCTCCCATTTTTGTAAGAACCTTGAAGCGGCAGTGGCTACGTCACCAGTTTATTTTTTTTTTCTAACGCTACCAATCATCTTTTATTACAATGTTACAACGATTGTATGTATTAGGTTGACCAATTACGCATTTATTTTGCAGTTTCAAGGCTTCACGGGAGGGATGGATTTTGCTGGGTATACTCGTCAGGGAATGCTTACGCATGAACATTCCACCCACAAATACAACGTTATGACGTGATGAAAGTTGCAATAACGATATTTATTAAAGTTCGCTGCGATGTGCCACGACTTTTCTGACCGCCGTTGCCTTTGTACTTCCTTCACGAAAACGCGCTCGTTTCCTTAAGCGCGCCCGCCTTTTTTATTCGACTAGACGTTGCACCGCGCATCGTTGTTGCTCACTGCTTGTCATATCGATCGGCGTAGTGCAAACCATGCAATGCTTCGCAAACTGAAACCAGCGGAACTCGGAGAGCTGGCGTCATCAACGCCGCGACTACCTCTCTCTCTCTCCCCATTCCGTCTCCTGGCAAGCAACCAGCATAACCCCAGATAGGGGGCCAGAAGCCAGTAAATGCTCTCTCGCGCTCTTTCTCTCTCGAAAGCGCTATGAAAACTGGGCAGTTCAAGTTCACGGAGGAAGGAAATGAATAAACTATGTAGGACGGCGCATTACGTCTCGAAGCCACGCAGCCAAAGCAAGCACCTCCCTCACCCTCCCCACCGCCCTCTCCCGACGCTCTATACGGGCCGCGTCCTTCCACTCCCCCTTGGCAGGAACCCTCCGCGTCAGGCTTTGTGGTACAGCACACGATGTGTACCGCAGGATTCATGTATCTACAGCATGAGTCAAAGGGGAAAATGATATATGCAGGTTTGCAGCAGTGCAGCTTCCGTTGTTGTCTGTCGCGGCGTTGACGCCGATAGGGTAATCACGGCAGAACGGGCCCACGGGTGCCATGCACTGTGAAAGATCACTTCCACCCCCTGGTCGCGAAGCTCTGCCTGCAGAGGGGGAACACCAAAAAAACCTACCGCATGGTCCGACGTGACGATCACGGGATGGGCCGACTCGTCTGATTTCGATCGTGTTGCGCAGTGCTCCCTTCTGTAGTCTTTTCCTTGCTCCATATTCAATTTGCTGCTGCACATGAAACATGCGCACTCTTTCACTAATTAATCGAACACTACAGAGAAAAATAAGTTTGGCGGCATTAGCAAATGCCTTGAAATAAGTGGAAAAGAAAGAAAACGAAAGCAGAAACTTCCTATTACCGTAAGTACAGAGTATTGAAAAGACCCCCCCCCCCCAACCTAGAAAAACAAAAACGCGATAAAGAAATACAGGTGTCGAAGCCGCCTTGAAGTTCCGCATCAGCATGCCGGGGCGTCATGGATCTGTACTGCGTCTGCTCGTGCCCCGGTAATCGTTCTTATTTTTTTTTTTTATCGGTAAAGGTACACCACGTTCTATTCTAAGTGAGACAAAGGCTGAATTTAGAAAATTTGAATTACTTTACTGAGGCATCACCGGCCAAGTGCGAAAGACAATCATTCCACTCTGTGAAGATGGAATGGCAGCGAAAGCTCACCGCATTCAAAGCTCTCGAACGGAAAGCTAAGTGCTTTTGCTGCCATTACATCTTCACAATTTGCTTTTCGTGAGATTCCACGCACGTCCCGCACGTCTTGAAATCGGCCACTTCGCCGGGATCGACTGGGAACGTACGGGACGGTATCCGTAACGCCCTGTTCCGATTGGACACGTCTCGTACATATCCAATCCTCGTCAGGTCGTCCTCGAATCACAGACTGTCGCACACTGTGCAACTAAATCCGAAATGTTCATCCAGAAAGACTCGTCGGAAGTTGGCATCCGCACCTATGAAGCCATCCACTCGGTCCATCCGGTACCTGTGCCGCCGTATCGCTTCGCGAGTCTGGCGCCGTTGCTCGTTCGGAGTTGCCCGCGCTCGCGATTGTCGTTTTCGTTCAGCATCGGGGGAACGTACTTGGACGGTGGTCGTTTCGCGCCGGCGCTGTTTACATTCTCGTTGCTGTTCCCTCCGGTGCTCCTCGTACGCATGTTGTTCTTCGGGTGTACCAACTATACGTGTCCGCCACATCGATAACGCCGCTGTTGAATGGCTCACACACCCTTAATGGTTCATACCCCCGTAGACGCGGCCTCCCAATTACTATTCTATTTTTTCTATTCTACTATTCCATTCTATTAAGATTCTATGGCAGAGGCAAACTCGAATTCTATAATTATAGCCGACGCTGTAGGATGCTTTGGAAAGTTGCGACACTTCGTGCCTCAGCAACAAGCTGTGCTGGAGTAAGTGTACAAATACATAGACTCTCTGGACAGCTTTGTTACTTCTTGTGCTTTAAGAGCACCAGTGCAAATGATTTTTTTTTCTTTTTTAAAGTGAGATAGGCAGCAACGTAACTGTTACGCACTTTGTATATATTGATGTACATAACTCCATAAATTGCATTTCACACTTCTGACTCGATTTCTGCTGTGTCCGATGTTTTCCATATTCTAGTGAATATTCAGTTTAGTGAACTTTCAGTGAACTGTTTCCTTGGGTCTTAGAAATTCACTCAAGCGAGAGTTCACTGTATTTTTTTTTTGCTATATTCTGGCCAGTCATCATTATCACCTTCTTTTCTCTCTTCATACTATCTTTGTCCACTTTCGTCTTGCAATGAACATTATTATTATTAATATTAATATTATTATTATTATTATTATTATTATTATTATTATTATTATTATTATTATTATTATTATTATTATTATTATTATTATTTCGTACCAAGGCTTCGCTTTTAGTAGCAGTGGCCTACCGCCATATTCTATAACAATCAATTTCCTTTCCTTAGTCTTAGTTTATCATCCGCCGTGCCGGGTGTATACACGCATAACAGCGACCCCGCGGCATCTGATTCAATTAGAAAAAGCGCAAAAAACGTATAACGAAATAAATAGTCAGGAAATAAGGTTCCCAGTCCACTGTAATCCACGTTCACTCTGCCTTTTCTGGCGGACGACTTCGCCGCAGCTGCGTAGGCTTTTAGAGAATTGGGCCACGTTCCTTTCTATAGGGCCGTTCCGCAACGTCGATATTCTGCTCCCTCGGGGATTTATAACTGAACTCAATGGCGTAGCAGGTGCCCGGGCAAATTGGAGCGCGGCGTGCGTAGGTTGCCGAATGGAAATGAAGCAGCAGCTACTGTGTAGCCCCCCTCGTCTTTAAAGCTTCCTCAGCGGCCTCTTCGCTGTGTTGTTGGGAGCGAGTGGATCATGCAGAAAAAAACTCGCACCGCCCGAACTGCGAGTGATGTTAGTGCTGATACATTGGAGTGCTTCGGCATTTGAAGTAGAGCATTCAGTTAAATTCGTTAAATTGTGGACGTTACTACAGACTTTAGAAGATGGACAAAAGGGAACCGTTCGTTCCTAGAGGACACGAAGAAAGAAAATTCAGTCATGTTAAAGAGCACAACAGAAGAAAAAAAAAAGGGGGGGGGGGGAGTTCGATGGTTTGCAGGTGTGGTTTGAAGAATGTGTGTTGTTGGGTGTACGTTTCAATCCATACAGTGTTCCATCAAGTGTGGAAATCCCCCTCGTCGGTACGAGCCATGTTTTGAGACGACGACGACCACGCCGACGACGACACCACCACCACCACCACCACCACCACCACCACCAACAACAACAACAACAACAACAACAACAACAACAACAACAACAACAACTACTACTACTACTACTACTACTACTACTACTACTACTACTACTACTACTACTACTACTACCACTACTACTACTACTACTACATGACGACGACTAAGCTTCGTGTGTGCTGAAATCTAAGACAGCGAAGTGCCAAATATTAGCAATTAATTATAACTCTGCTAATTAAACTACTACACTGAAGCGTCACAATTCCAATTTTCAGTTTTCCGTCTTTCTCTATGCCGAATCTTGTCCCCGCGTCTCTCTTAGCCAGCCCACGAGAATGATTTTAAAGTGTGCGGTGTTACCCTGCACCGTAACGCCACGGACGCACACGCGTGTTCTTCTACTGTATGCCTGAAGGAAACAGCTAGGCTTGAGTTTCTGGCTGTGGAAACACTGCAACTTGTCTGGTACACGAATTGTCCAGATTCTTTGTCTTTTCTCTCTCTGTCTCACTTCCCCTCCCCACGTGTAAGGTAGCGAACTGGACAAAGTCAAATTAACTTCCCTGCCTTTGCGCCGCCCCTCCTCCCCACCCTCTCTCTCTCTCTATCTCTCTCTCTCTCTGTCTGTCTGTCTGTCTACGGACTCTCAAACTCATTTAGCTAGGACATTACTGCTCTACGCAGTAAAAGAAAAAGCGCTTCACAAGCGATAGCTGCGATCTCGAGAGAAGTACTGTGAAAAAGTAAAGAAAGAAAGAATAAATGAATGAATGAAAAGAAAGGAATGAAACTGAAGTGAGGGAACTATCGGGTTATACGGTTATTGCCACTGAGGGCAACTGTCAGGTTGTTTATGTACCGCAGACACGCGGCTATTTTTGGCGAGCTTTATCTGAGCACAAAGCCGAGAGATAACGGAAAGCGACGAGGCAAGGGCGTCATTCGATCGTATAATTCCCGGAAATCCAACGTGGGCTGCTTTCTCGTGCGTCGTCAGCTCTCGAGGCCTCATCTGTTGAGAAAAGGTTTCGTAAGACAGTCGGTAGACGCGGTCGATGCCGCGCGGATGTTTGGACAGGGATACACGCGGGTCGAGTCCGTCGGAGAGTATCCAAGGGGAGGTCGCTCTTCGTTCTATATTTGCTGTTTTTTTTTTGTGTGTGTGTGTATGTGTGTGTGTGCAGCGTGCAGCCGAGAGCGAGCGCGCATGTGTGTGCGTGTGGGTGGGTGTTTCTCAAGCGACTCGCTCTTGCTAGATCGCGACAGAGACGAGTGGACAGGTGCGAAGGTACTTATCTCCAACGGAGCTACCGCTGGGTAAGGGATTATCGGGGGAAAAGTGCCATAGATCGCAACAAGATGACGATGATCAAGCTTTATTACACAAGGGATCTCTCACCAACCTAAAGAGAAGGGTGATAGCCAGGTCGGCCAGCCGTCGAGAGGTGCTCCGTTGTGCACACCATGCGATGGAAGCCCGACTCCACAGCGAAGGCGTAGAGCGCGTTCACAAAACGATGTCGCCTTCCTCCGACGGACGGGTCCATTCTTCGTAGCTAGCCGCTTGGCCTCGGTACATCCGCCGGGGGAAGGTGGGAGGGTGGACCTGGAAATTGGGGCAGTCCCGCAAAAGATGTAGAACTGTTGGTGCAGCCGTCGTGTTCCACGCAAGGCATCCCGTCTGTACAGGAGGCATGTGTGCCACAGAGTGTTCCGATATTTATTTATTTTTTCTTTCTTTACGTGCACGCCAGCGCACCAATAGTACATCCGGCGTTAGTGCCGGCTACGCCACTGAGCGCCTAGTGCACTGTAACACTTAACAATCTCTAGGCAGGCCCGTGAGCAGTGGGTTCGTCCTCGAGTGTGTAGCATGTCAAGAGTTCGCGGAACACTTGGCGTCTCCAGGGGGCCGGAATTAAATGTTTCTCTCTCTTTCTCTCCTTCGTTGTCCAAAGCAGCTATCCGCTGCGTTTTTCGGGGGGACACGAAAGTTGCTACATCGTTGCTCCGGTTGGAAGCTAAGATCTTCCTCGTAGCTGCGTACGTCACTTCCTTGTTTGTATTGCACCACGGAGGCCTGGGACCCAGAACACGCGTGTCAACACCCTGAGCCGTGCGCAGCCGCCCGCTGGTCTCTGGGGGAAAGGGGAAAGAGATAAGTAGAAGGCAGGGAGGTTAACCAGAATAACGTCCGGTTGGCTACCCTACACCGGGGGAATGGGAAAGGGGTAAAACAAAGATAACAGGGGGAGAGAGGAGGGAAGGAAAGAAGCAAATTTAATTGCGGTGAGTTCGTGGAGTGGCGCACCTAATATGCGCACCGCCGATTGCCTGTCTGTGTAGTGCAGTTTAAAAGCAACAAGGAAGGTGTCAGGATAAATTTTCCGCGTGCGACTTGAACACGCAATGGAAGTGGCAAGCAATGACAGAGGAAAAAACTGCACCTGCAACGTACACGACAACTGAGAGAGAAAGAAAGCAATCATCGAGGAGATGAATCAGGCGAGCGTTCGGTTTGCTCTCCGTGGGTTTGCTAGTTATCACTAAGTGTAAGGGAAAGGGGGAATAGAAAGAGGCAGAGAGTGAACGCTGTACGCACGCGAGATAGCTGATGGCACCATCTCAGTGCTAGGAGGTGCTCACCGACATACCTGACAGATGGGGTGCAGGGGCCGACATCAGTGTGATGGGTTATCACTTACTTTGGGAGAGGAATATCGTCGGATGGAGAAGACTTGTCTGCGCGTTCGCAGCTCAGAAGAATGAGGAGTGCTCCTCTTATTGACCTGCGGGGTTTCTAATCGAGATCTTTATTCTGCATGCGCTTGCAATTGATTCTGTAACCAAAGCTGATGGTTTTTTTATGTGTATCCGTAGGAGAAAGTGACGTCATGAGCCACGCCGGCTGCTTCTTCCTATTTAGCCAAGAGAGAGCGACAGATGGGAGGAGGTTATCTAGACTCATTCGAACAAAGCGCATTAAATTTACGCTGGTTCAAATCAACAAATAAATAAAGTAATTAAAGAAAATGTTAATAAATGACCGGAAATGCTCACCCATAGGTCACAGAAAGTTCATATTAACACATCGTACATCGCTACACATACGGTCCGAACATCAAGTAATCACAGTTAAAAAACAAAGAATAGAAAAAAGAAAAGAAGAAAAATAAACGAACAAGAAGGCAAACAAAAATAAAATTGAGGCGCTGTCGCTGGCAATTCACATCCGGTTGAAATGCGTACAGTGTGACTAGATTCATGGTGTTCCATACACTTCCGGAACGCTGTCATAAAGGGGAAATACATCAGGAACAGTAACAGGCGCGAGCGGTTCCCTTCACTGTTAATTCCTTAAAGCGTACCTCCCTCGATCTTAATTGCAAGCGTACCGTTAATATCTTTCTTTCCTTTCTGCCAGCGCCATCCACATTTTATTAGGAAAAAGAAAACAGAAGAAAAGAATATGAAAGGCTGATTCGCGGTGATGCGCGCTAACAAACGAAGCGCCTTAAATTATGCAACGTGCGACACAGGAGATCGAGACACGGGACACAGACGAAAAGATCTCATCGATTGCGCGCGAGACACTCTTTTCGCGAGTCTCCCACGCAGCTGAAATGAAGGCGTCAGGAGCATTATACCGTCGCGCCTGCCTCGCTTTCGCAAGAAGTGTATACATACCGTCAGAATCGTCTCGGTCGCTTGCTCCTTAATTTTCTCGTCTGTCCAATCTATTCAATCGGCTGGCTGGCCTCTATACCGTCGCAGAAACACCGAGTCGCTTACGTGCAAGGGTTGTCATCGGTTTTTCGAAGCCCGCGGGTATAATGAAGGACCTCAATGCGCTTTCATTGAAATCGCATTTAAACAATAAAGAAAAAAAAACTACTCGGGGGTTCACCGCGAATTTCGCTCAGCATTGAGAGCGATAGTAAGACAAATATCGTGCACGCACTTTATTCGCGTACTGTGTCTGCCGTGCAGCACATTCTGAACACGCATTCACACAAAAAAAGAAATATCTTACGCTAGGATTGTTCTTAAGATGAGGTTAGAGTCAATCGCTGCGGTGCTGGACATTTATTAGCGCACGCAATGGCGAACAGTTCGTGTACGAAAGAAAAAAAAAAGTATTTCTAATCCTGCCCCTTGCTTAGGAAAACCACCGCGTTTAGCTCCTCCACTTATCCGATTCCACTTCACCTCGCTGCCGTGGAGGCTGAATTCACGAGTATTCACAAAAACGGTTCTTGTGCTGGATTAGTGCTGCCGTCATCAAACGCCGTCATCAAAGCCAGTACTATACTTCGGGAGTATTGATAGTTCGTACATTTCGTTTCGAGGTTCGTGTACATATATATAGTTTATTCGCTTCGACGATCATCGTTGATGTTCTTGATTTTAAAGCGATGCTTTCCCTGCGAATCCTCTCAGAATTTTCTGACCGTGTTTGCTGGCTGGGTGTTGCTTTAGCCTTGCCGAATAACTCACACACACAAAAAAAAAAGGAAGAAAAATGGAAAAAAAGATGAAATACCTGCTCTATGCTGGGATCTAGCTCTACCCAAATCTTCTCGTTCGTGAGTGCTTTCTACAATTGGCCGGCCGGTATGTCCGGTATCAGGATTGGCTGCCATTCCCTCTTTGCGAACACTTATAGCGTATATGAACATTTTCGTGAATACTGGTCCCACGGGGCCCTTATTCACATTAAAGAAGAGAAGAAAAAAAGGAAAGTTCTTGTAGAGCTATTCGTAAGAGAAACTTCCAGCCAATGGTGATGCTGGACATGCTGTTAAAGAAGACGACCGGTCAATCGCAGAGGGCGCTCACGAACGAGAAGCTTCGTGAATGCAGCCCCGTGCATCAGAACGCCGCGCAGCACAGTCACCGTCTAGACTCGTGAGACAACGCTGTTCATAGAATTCACACTTGGGCGATTGACATTTTTTTTTTTTTTTCAGCGAAGTGGTGCTTTCATCAAGTGCTTAGTGCCCTCCTGCCCCCGCCCTTTTTGTTTTTATTTATGTAGCATTGTGCGGGGGGAAAAAGGGGGTGGTGGTGGAATAACGACAGACGTTAACTCGACTGCCAGTACACTTCGCCACAGATTTTGAGGACGTATCTCCCGAAACTGGTGCCAACTACAGGATTTCCACTTAAGTGGATGTGACTTCGTTACCGCTCAGCTGAAATGCTGCATTTGCTATCTGTGCCCCCCCCCCCCAAAAAAAAGAAAGTATGTAACATCGGAAAGATAATTAGTGAAACTTAGGTAATTAGCTAACAACACTGCGATTCGTTGTGGAAGTCCGCCTCTTCAGCTAACTCAGCCTATGCGACAGATTATGCGACGGTCGAGCGATAACCGCAAAAAGTTCAACAGGGCAGGTATTCGCGAAAGCCTCCTACACTATAATTTTTTTCGTAACGAGGAAATTTGAGCCAACCTCGATGCCGGGCATGTATTATTAGCGATGGCAAATATCATTTGCGAACGAAAAGCTTCGTTTATTCGGCCCCAGTTCGCAGAACAACACCTTGTGTACTATAGCGTGGGTAATTTGGCCATAATCACTCAAGTCAACAAAATAATAATAATAAAACAACTTTAATACCGGTAAAACTGGCATTGAAGGTTCGCGAGGGTCACGCTAATTCATCTCCACTTGCATAAGAGGAACTAATTAAATCCCAACCCGTCCGCGTAGACTCTGTGCGTTCTGTGGTATTGTGCTGCCAAGCGCGATGTGGTTATGTGGTTGCAAATTAGGTTCCTGGCGTCATTCCGATGAGGCCTACGTACGGATTCTCTCATAGCGTGCGTGTTGGTTGTAGGTGTTAAACGCAATACCTTAATTCTTTTTTTTTTTCGTTAACTCACAAGAATGCATCGCCAATTCCGTAAGATACAAGCAATGTAGCACAACTACACATTCGGTTTCGCTCGAGTATACCGTTCACGTCATTTGAGAACACATCGAAGGAAATGTGTTTCTGCAAGTTTAAGTCGTTGGTTGCTTCAGATCCTCTAAGTCTCGCAGCCACAAACCTCGCACAAGTGTAACAAACAGCCCAAGTCGCGCAATAAAGCAACAGGAAGAATTCTCTGAAACACAATACACTCCAAGACTGCTTTATTTCTCGTCATTCACGATACAAGTGGAATCACGTCGAACGACGCCTCATCTATCGCAGAGCAAGCAGGGTTTCGCCATCGACAAACCGTTCTGAAATTGACGTCCACATGACGTCTTTACACAGTGCACCATAGTCCTTTCTAGCGTCTGAATATTAATTGAACACTCGCAGCAAGCGACGGGGCACACACGGGAAAAGAATATATATATATATATATATATATATATATATATATATATATATATATATATATATATATATATATATATATATATATAGAGAGAGAGAGAGAGAGAGAGAGAGAGAAACGGATCAGTTTGTGAAGTTCTTGTGAAGCAGAGTTCCGAGACAAAAGGGATCTTCAGATTTTGCTAAAGCAACTTCGGCAAATGGACCTCTGCGCACCCAAAGAGCCGCACCCCTGCTCGCGTTTTCTTTTTTTCTTTTTTTGTACAGTTTCAGGGTTCTTCGGTGTACACTTCTGCGTTCTTCTGAACGCCTGGCGGTTAGCGTGCTTCGGTGCCCGGTTCACTCCTTGGCTCATATTCACTGAAATGTTCTAACGCAAGAATATATTCATAAGAGAAAATTCGAGCTAATTCAGACGCTGGAAATATTATTAGCAAAGGCGGCCAGCCAAAGGCAAAGAACACTTACGGACGAACAGCTTTGTGATTTCGCCCCCCCCCCCTCCTTTTTTTCTCGGCCAGGAAGGAGGTCGTCTCCCGTTCCTGTGGAACATTTTCGCAGCTTTTGTGCACCTTCCGCAACTCCGTTGCAGGCAGCACCGAAGCAGATGTCGGCGAATGCGGGTTTTACTAGTTCACGTACGTTAATTTGTCGCCAACATTCATGCGTCGGTCAATCGCACTGCGTTCGCGAGAGGCCCATAAACGACGACGAATGCTGTATGCGGGAATGTTACGCTCGAAATGGAGCTGCGAAGTCTAGACATTCCATTTAAACACTTTTTTTCAAAAGCCACCCTTAGCAGTTCGGAGTGACATTACCTGCAACGCCAACGAACCTTTTAGAAAATTTTTTTGCGACAAATATGGTCAAAAAGTGCCGCTGCGTCTATAGAATTTCTGCTAAGCAGACGTGACTACACTGTACCGCTCGGCTTCATGTTTCGCCATTTCAACATGTTTGCAAAAGGGAATGGATAGAAAAGTGAATTAGTGAATCTATTTAATTAGCTACCTGGACATTGCAATTTCTCACGCAGGTTACTCTCGCATGGAAAACTACGTTTGTATATCAGTTAATGCGAAGGTGTGGCATCGTTGCCCACCTGCGGCAAGCTGTTTTTCCATCGATCCATCGATTTTCATTGCCATTAATTTATCATTTGTATAATTCAATTAGTAAGTGCAAGTAATTTTTCCTTTGCCTCCCCCTCCTCTCCACAAACACACACACACACACACACACACACACACACACACACACACACACACACACACACACACACACACACACACACACACATGCGAGCGATCAACCTCACATAAATTGTAATTACGGGGCTTGACTGCCATAGGGCGACGAGAGACGAGCGACATGAATTGCAGCGCATTTAGGAATGCGTATCGCGTCGAGCTTTCGAGCTGCAGCGACATGGAAATTTGTTAACCGCGCTGATATGTGGCTAGCGCCCTGCGGGCGCGTTAGAGAGGAAGAATCCCCTACTCGATGCACACACGGCGACTGTCGACCGCGTGACACCTCTTACTCAACAAAGAGAGAGAGAGAAAAAAAAAGAAGAAACGGGCCCGGAGGAAGAGTTGCTTACCGGTCCGGTACACAAGTGATACATTGCTTTTTCCCCGTTTTCTTATTCTGTTTTTTTTTTTTTTTTTATGGCCCCGCGCGATCGATACGTTGTGGTCTCTGGCCACGAGATCTCACTGCAGATATTAATGGGACGACAAAAGGCGGCCACGCGAGTGCCTTGAACACCCGCAAGCGATGGAAGCAGCGCTACCATAGTTTTTTTTTTTTTTTGCGAGTTATACAATCCCCACCTGCCAAAACTCGGCGCAGTGCAGGCAGTACGCAGGTTGTGCATCCAACACGCCTTTATGTACTCCGTCGCCTTGGAGGTCGCGGGTTCAATACCTAGCCGCGCGCGCACAGTCGAAGTTGGCGAGAACTGCGAAGCACGCTCCTGCATTTACGAGATTTATTATCACTCCGTCTCAGCAGCTCCGTGTATAGCTCAGCGAACGATATGGGTCAAGTTGAGCCAACCAGAGAAAGAAAGGGAGTACGGTCCCAGCAAGGCTAAAAACTTTCTTCATACAGCCATTCTTTTTTTTCTTTTTTTTTTTTTTTGCCGTAAATAAATCTCGAAGGTAAAGAGCGTTCTTAGCGTCACTGACTGAAGTGGCGGCGGCGCGGCGGATTCAGGTATAAGGAACTCGGGGTTAGGGTGATGCACGTTATGCCTGCCACTAGCGGAAATAAACATGCATGGCGTTAATATTTTGTATGCATGGTTCGTGGCTGGTCAAAACCAGTTCCTCCTTCCAGGAAGGCTTAAGCCATGTCTTCCTATAAGTTCTTATACCCCCCCACCCCTCGCTTTTTTTTCCTTTTCTTGCCGCGACTGCAGAGGCTGCTGCTGCGATTTGAGACGAGCTTTCGATGTTCTTTATTTTTTTCTTGTTGTTAATTATAAAATCAATCACAATACGAGGTTGGGGTTATACGTTTCCGGAAGTGAACCATCTCTCGGGATTTCACGGGCCGCGTTCTATTATATTTGCACAGCGGCAGTTATCTTATTCTGTTTACTCCCGATCGCGATGATGGATCAATGGAAAGCGGGAGAGAGCCATTCTGGGCGCACAGTAGTTGACACGGCTGCTGCGCCGTGAAAACAACACAAAATATGGAAAACGAGTTTACGTTGCCGATTTCCCTTTGTGGCCAGTCCGACGAATACGCGCTCGAATTGTTCTTTCCATTTTTTTTTAAAAGTTTCTTCGGTTGATGCTTTACTGAGACCCGGATCCGTTTCCACGGTCCGTTCGCGAGGAATGCGGCACGCGATTCATCCGTTCGGCCGTGGTTACAGGTAGGCACATTGTGCGGCGTCGTGACGTAGACGCGCTGGCAGCGCGCCGACGCCGGAAATACGCTTCATGTAGCTGCCACTAAACCAAGGGCAATCGTTACTGGAATGCTTATTGGGACGCTACACATCGTTAAGTACATAAATTTACATTTATATCAATGCCCATAAATGTATGTTGTTTAGCTGTGAAACCTACGGCTCGTTCATTACAGGCCGAATGGACCAGAATCTGATGATTCAGCAACACCACAATCGCCTGCCTGATTACAGGGGCGCCGTGCTCACGCTTTCCAGCTCTTCGATCTTACTGTTTACTGTTTACAGACATCTTTTTTACTGTTTGACAGACATCTCAAGCCAGAAATGCTGTACGCGCGCTCCTGTGACGACTCCTGTAACATATTATATCCTCGTCTACGCAAAAGAAAAAGAATAAATGAATAAAAATAGAACATATTTAACAAATTGAAAATAAAATAAAAATTGAAAGCAAGAAAGAAAAGAAAAAGCAAGAACTCTGCTGCGGAACTTGATCAGCGGTTACGCTGTGAGGTCGTTGGTTCGATACAGGCCGTGAAGGCCGCGTCGTTGAGGCGCGCAATATTTTTTTTGCCTGCCCTGGATCCTCACATGGCTTAAATTAAAAAGAGCTTCCTCCACGTTCACGGTGGCCACTTCTCGTCCCAATCAATCAATCAATCAATCAATCAATCAATCAATCAATCAATTATAGCTAAGATAGCGCGGCAAGCAACAAGGACGATTACATAGTTTGGCCATGCTACCTTTAACGTAATGCTAAATGCAGGCCAGCTATGAACAAACGGCTGAAAAGAAAAAAAGAATTTAATCCGCGCGCTGAACACGAAGACGTAGATTGAACGCAAATCCCAGAAAGCAAACGGAGCCGCCAGCTCCCCTTGAAAGGCGAGCGAGCTTGTAGCGGCTTGTAACGGCGGCAAACTTCCGCGGTGCAGTCGCCAGGGGAAGCATTCGCGCAAAGTTCCAACGACGCGACTGCCGCAAACCGAACTCACCGCGTCGTCGCGGCCAAGCAAACACCTACCGATGCGAACGCGCGCGGGGCCAGAAAAGTCGAACGAAAATTTTTACAACTACAGAAAACAACCGATTCCCCGAAAAAAAGCCCCAGCGCTTCCCGGTATACCCAGAACTTCACACGCAACACTCGAAAACAAAAGAACCGTCGCTCCGTACGTAATCCACACGAGCTGCTTCTCTTCCACAGGCCAGAGAGAACTCGCGCTGTCACACACGCACGCGCATACTCCTCCTCGGTCGGTTAGTCGATGAGCTAAGATATCCGCTTTGTGGAGCATAGGTAAGTACGCACGTAGTACGTACGACACCACTCTCTCAACACGCTGGACGAAAAAGAAAAAAAATCACGAGTGTCTTTGAGCACTGAGCGAAACACACCGGCGAACGTGAAGGTGGCGATGGCGCGCGGAACGTCAAGGCAGACGAAGCGACTGGTGAAAACCATCACACACGCACACATCCGACACCCACCAGCACACGGTCGAAACAACACAGTTTGCCTGCCCGCAAGACATGACTGGAGCCGCGTGTGCGCGCGATCCCTTTGAGAGACGACGAGTGGCGGCGGTTGTCTGCTTGCCGAAAGCCGAAAGCAAAGTTAGCGCCAAGCTATGGGACAGCAAGCGCCATCTGTCGCCGGCCGGCGTCCCCGCGGTTGTAAACAAACGCACGTGTCGAGGCCAGCTTTTTCTCACTCGGCGGAGGAGCACGCATTACTGCGGGGGGTCTTGATCCTTCCCACCTCTCTTCCTCGCGTCATCTCCTTTCTCGCCTTCAGCGGGAATCTCTCTCTCCATCTCGAACGCTTCTCTCTCTTGGCCGCCCACTTTCTCACCGGATTCGAACTTGCGTTCAAAATTTGCCATCGCTAGGTGCGCCGAAGAGGCTCGAGATGCGGGTCGGCGGGGATCCGCGAATGCGCATTCGGCCTCGCATGACGCTCGAGAACCCCTTGCGCGCGTAACCAGTGTAACTTCGCCTCTCCTGTTGGTTGTCCGATCGCCGGCATTCCTCGACGCCGTGACGCGACATCTCCGAGTCATTATGAAGTGTAACACAAATGCGCAGGTCAGCTTCGTGGGAATAAGTTAAGAGCTAGTTGTTGCTAGTTTTGAGGTCAAAGAAGGTGGCGTAGACGCGCTTTCGTCGTCAGAAGTTTCGAGGTGCGTCTATTCCGACGTTTTGAATATCCGTGGACGGTGTTACAGGTGTCCGGTAAGACGAAGACGATCGGTACTTTTCTTTCCTTTTTCTTTCTTTCCTCCGCGCCCCCCTTTCTTTTTTTCTTTTTTTAATTCACGTGGGAAATTGTTTCGGCCTCCTGTGGACAGCGCAGAAAAGACCACGTTGTTAAACCTAAACAAAAGCTTAGTTATCTGGCTCTATGCAGGGGCGCCTTTTGATGGGATGATCCGCACTGACTGAGACCACACGGGCTTTCATAATGTACACGAAAGCCTCATCACAACATGCGGGAATTCGTGATCTTCCATACTTGCCGGGCTGCGACTTTTGCTGTCGGGAATCGAACCCTGTACCGGAGAGAGGAGGAAGCGATCACCCGAGGGGTGGATATACGGAAAATTATCTCACTGCATATACATGTATGACGAGCCTTTCAAAACGCGTTATCATCAGTGCCTGTCTCTTTCCGGATAGTAGCTATATTGCGTGCCAAGTTTCCTTCGCTGCTGCGGCAGAGAAGGCCTTTCTCTGTCCGCGCGCTTCTCGGCGTGGGTATATCGCCCTCTCCGACAAAATCGCGCAATTACGACCGGGTGTGCCAGCTCTCGTCGAAACTTGTGTGGGATAATCAGCGGAAAGCGCTTACGCATCATGAATCACGAGATTAAATAAGTACGCCGAAAAAAAAAAGGAGAGAGAGAGAGAGAGAAGGAAGGAAAACAAGAGAAGATGGGAGAGAGAGGGGGAAAAAAAACCTCCTACGATCGAATTGCTCGTAGGATCACATTGCGAGCAACCCTGATGCTGGACATATAATTAGGAAAGACGGCCAGCCAATGGGGGAGGACATTTACAAACGAAGAGCCTTGCGAATTCGTATTCCAAGAGTGTACGCGTCACGACGTCACGATATCTGCGGCTGTCACGCGCTAGCGCAGCCGATAGAGACACGCGCAGCTCTCTATTATTATTATTATTATTATTATTATTATTATTATTATTATTATTATTATTATTATTATTATTATTATTATTATCAGCAACTTCATCGTACGTAGCCTTATTAATTGCTGCACGACGTCAGCAAATTTTGAGCCGAGCCACGACGTAATGAGAGATTGTCGATGACGCCAGGTATAAAAGCAAACTCCAGTAACAATTTAAATTTATTCACATCAGTGAGCACTTCGTGACAAGACAGTGATGACGAGATAGACGACTTCATTTACAATCTCTCTCTCGCTCCCTTATATCTCTTTTGTTTTCTTCCTTTCACCAACGACTAAGCAGCTCCGTTGTTACTGAGACGCCAACATATCTTACAGGCATTGCAACTATGCGTATGCGTCATAAATCACGTGAGTGAACTAGGAACACACGTAGCGTGCAACCTTTAGTTAAACGCCGAAGTCAACCGTGGCTGATGAGATATTCATTAGTTGAGGGTGCAGGATGTGTGGTCCGGATTAGGCACTACACGACTATGTGACGTCAGCTGCGACTGTGTGCGTCAGTGTGCACCTGTGCAGTCAGCAGAGGTTAGAAGAAGAAACGGACACCAGAGTGCGTGAGCGACGCAGAGGGAAGGCGTCGCTTAGCGATCCCTCTGGACAGATGCCAGCTATACCAGTACGGACCCCTATACAAAATAGATCCATCGTGCGACTTTTACATGCCGCGAGGTCTTCCACGGGACTCGAGCTTGTCACTACAGCACATTCGCGGCCCATGGCAAGGCACCACCGATGCGTTACGCACCACGAAAGCGCTGCTGACGTTCTTGCGGGCCACGAGCCTTAGCGGAACTTTGTAAATAGCTCTATAGTGTATTTATGTGTGTGTGTGACTGCATGTGCTGGCGAACAGCCAGGTTCTTTTTAACATTACGCTGTGTATAACGTCTCAACGCAACATACCTTGCTGCTTTTATGTAATACTTCTTGCTATTCTTCCTGTTTTTATGCAATGATTATCTGCTCATTCCTTTTTCTTTTTTTCTTCTTTTTTGACATCTTTCTGTACATATGTAAATTTCATCGTTTTGTGCCAAAGTTGGAATCCCTTTATGCATCAATATCTTTTACCGATCGTATCTTGTGATAAACTGCAGCATATGCTATACATAGGCATAGCGTACCATACCGTACGCTATGCCTCTTCGTAGGCCTGTGAGGTCTTTCTAAATAAATAAATAACATCTCCATCGTATCATTAGGGCCTCTCTCTCTCTCTCTCTCTCTCTCTCTCTCTCTCATGACGTCGCGAATAGGTGGAGATTAAATTTCAAGGTCACACGCACAGAGATGTACATATAACAAGAGCATACATGTCCTTGTTGTGGAACCACACAAGTGAGTTAATTAAATTATGGGGTTCCACGACCTGGTTATGAGGCACGCCGTAGTGGGGCACTCCGGAAATGTGGACCACCTGGGGTTCTCTTACGTCACTTGAATCTAAGTGCCTGGGTGTTTTCGCATTTTGCCCCCATCGATATGCGGCCACCGTGGCCGGGATTCGAGCCCGCGACCTCGTGCTTAGCAGACAAACACCATAGCCACTAAGAAACCATGGCGGGTACATAAGTGATTTCAATAAATATGTTGTACTTAAAACAACAAGAAGCAAAAGAGGAACGTCTTGTAGCTGTTGTAGTTGTTGGGGCACATTTATAGCTTCCGGTCCCAAATTTTCTAAAGTGAAGTGAAACATCAAGCATCCAAATCAAATCTGTGCTGGTAAAATATTAATCAGCGCGATATAAAAACAAACAACAATAATGTTTTTTGTCCTGTCTACTTGTTTGTACCTCTGTTTGCTTGTATCTACCTCGACCTGCGTCTTCGTTTCACGCTCATTAATATTTAATAGTGAAATATGAGCCAACGTACACAGAAACGAGAAATATTGCAATACAATTGTGCCAACACCACAAAATATGCGAGAGAAAATTGCAATTTTTTCTTTAACTTCACCGGTTAGAATGCTTAACACTGACAAGGTTAACATGACACTCTGCAATTTAAGTGAAAGCGCTTCACTCAATACATACCTTAGTTTTGCAAAACCACATCGATTTTCGAAGGATTCACGTAACGCAGGCGAACAGGAATAGCGGGCTGACAGTTGGCATATAGTTAAGTGCAGCGTGTGCAGATACTGGTGAGCCATTTAATACTTGTCTCGCGGAACCCCAAACTGTTAATGACTTGCCAAGGTTGCAAAGGAACCTTGGTAGAGTTAGTGGGCATCAAGGGAGAGAGCAGACAACAATTAATTAATTAATTAATTAATTGACAGCCCGAAAGTACGGTAGAGAAAAAGAAAAAGAGCGGGGTGAACAAGTGAAAAGTAACCCGCCGCGGTTGCTCAGTGGCTATGGTGTTGGGCTGCTGAGCACAAGGTCGCGGGATCGAATCCCGGCCACGGCGGCCGCATTTCGACGGGGGCGAAATGCGAGAACACCCGTGTACTTAGATTTAGGTGCACGTTAAAGAAACCCAGGTGGTCAAACTTTCCGGAGTCCTCCACTACGGCGTGCCTCATAATCATAAATTAATTTTGGCACGTAAAACCCCATATCTTAATGAAGGGAAAAATAAATAGAAAATTGTGCGGTAAATACACGGGCTTAAGGAGAAGGGATGGTTTAACAGCCGTCTTGAAGGCGTGCGTACGTATGCCAGCGATGCCAGCAACGGACTCAGAAAGGCGGTTACAGTCACGTATAGTGCCTTGCGCAAAAAAATCATCGTACAGGCCATGGTGACACACACACTTTGCAACTGTGATATGGCCGACACGAAATATAAAATGTGACGAGCTTCTTTCTCTTAATACAGGACCTACATACTAAACCTTGTTAAAGAGAATGACTCGTCATGCAAGGTGGTAGTACTTGTAAATAAATAAATAATATCTTATGAAAGAGGAAAGGGCGACCGTGTTTGCTGCGGGGTGCAAGGCCGAGCAAATGAAGAGCGTTATTATTATCATTATTTTTTGCTGATGTGACGCCGGCATGACGAGAGTAATTTGCTAATACGTAGCGAGCGGCGCGGCTTCATCAGTGTCTTCATAATGATGATCGATTCACGTGGTTTAACGATCCAAAGCGACGCCGCGGCCGTGAAAGACGCCCTTATACGGAGGTCTCCTCGTTGAAGGGAATCGGACCGACGACCTCGTTGTGAGCGGCCCAACGCAACATACCACTGAACCGCCGTGGTAGCTAGGTAATGTGAGGGTGTTCGTGGCAAACTTCTGCAGCCTTCGAGCGACACGTGCAAATTATACGCAGCGCCACATGTACGAAGAATGCATTTGGAAGTACTTGTGAAACGGTTCGCTCTAAGTACAAACGCTGTGCTAGGAGCATCGTTACCATAAATGGGAAATGAACCCCTCCCCCCCCCCCCCCCCCCCATCTCACTCATGATCCTTTAAAAAAATTGTTTTAGCTAAATCGGGTTCTTATTTTTTTAGGCTGCGTAGAATTTAAAAAAAAAATTTAACCTATGACACAATTGTAGTCGTTGAGTTGGATCAGCGTGACGAAGCGGACATCATTTGCACGAGAAATCGAAAGGCACGATCAACTGATTGACCAAAGTTCACTAATTAAGTTTTGAAATTGTTGCTTTACGGCACAAATTACAATTTACGAATTGCCTCCAGTCAGCTTGCGAAGGCACCCACAACGATTTCTCGAGATGACACCAATCTCGAGAAAGTCAGTCCGAAAGCGTGCGACGAAACGCATAGGCGTTCCAGTTATTTTTGTGCTTTCTTACTATTTTGTGCGTGCGTGCGTGTGTGTGTGTTGGAGGGGGGGCGGGTAGAAGTAATAATGTTGGCCTCTTCGGGTAATTCAACTAAGAGCGTAGACGTGTGCGATATGACAAAGGCTACTTTTTTTTAAAGGCTACTTTTTAATTTCCTGTTAATGTTAAAAAAGAAGAATAAGAAAGAAAAATGGCGGTGCAAATCAATTCATTGGAGATGATTGGTAACATTAATGCTATTATGAATATTTCTCATGAGGGGGTGTAATTAACGATCGGGGATATGTTTTATATGTTATGATGATTATTAGGATTATTAGTATTATAATAATAATGGAAGTAACGAAAAGAGGGTTGTGACATGCACAAGCGGAGAGCGTTTCTTAAAATGCTCCACGCAGCACCTGACAAGGATCCTTTTTTCGCTCTTCCCTTTTTCTTTCATTGAACTTCAGCACACACACCCAGTGACTCAAGTTGGCGTAAAAGAGGCTAAGGACAGACATGCATAGATATCGCAAAAAGCGTGAAGTATCGTAAGAGTGGTAGTTGCATTAAAAACATCCGGTGTCACATATCCTGCACGTGAGCAGAACGATAAGTGCTTATTGTCGCAGACACTGCAACTTGTCTTGCTCAAGGCGAACTCCTTACCTTGTTCCTCTTCCAACAAACGGTCAAAACGCTCTTGGCATGATGTCCGGCAAGAGCGTTCGAGCCTGAATGCGCGGGGAGCAAAGAACTATAATGAATTAACCGACAAATTAGTTGAATGATCAGTTGAGCAGCACTTGGGCAACCAGATACCCTATAGTACAGAGCACCGGACTAATTTTTATCCCCCGGGTGTTCTTCTGGTTGACCTCCTTGCCTTTCTGTCCTTGCTTTCTCTCTGGAGTTCTTCGCGGGATCATGTAAATCGAATCCGCCACCTTGCGTTGAGAAGGAGAACGCCAAGGAGTTATGTGTTTGTTGTCATCCCTCCCCCACGCCCCCGCCCTTTTCTTTAAATTTATTGCTTACTTGATTGTTCTTCTCGGAATGACAACTGTTCACAGCTGGGTTCGCCTAGAAGCGGTGGCAAACAAACAAACAAACAAACAAACAAACAAACAAACAAACAAACAAACAAACAAACAAACAAACAAACAAACAAAGTTTAAAAGAATGGAGTAGCAACAATTACAATGAAAAATTTCCATTCATAAAAAATAACCTAGTTATGTAAAGCAGCACAATGTAGGGTTGCGACAAGAAAAAAAAAGAAGAAAACGAAGTTTATTTATTTGGGAGATTCAATGATTGCTCCGGCTTAAGCTCATTTACCGCGACAGTCGCAGACACTTGTAGAGGACGCCGCCATCTTGATTCGCAATGCCGTATTGTGTTACATCAGCGATAGCGCTTCGCACCATGTGCCGGACTGTTAACCGCGTACGGATGTGTTTACAAGGAGTTGTCGCTGGCCTTGTCTATGGAAATCGTAATGTGACCCTCCAGTGTGTAGGCGGGCAGCAAGGCTGCCGCCCGGTCACTTGCCATGCAGTAGAAGCATACTTCGCGAACAGCTGACTTAATTCCTGGGTACTGAGCACGTCAGACACGACACGTATAAAGAAAAAGAAATCGACATTCGAAAATCAAACATGAATTTACCTCTGAGCGATTTATATACGCACGTGTTTGAAACCATTGGTTCCCGTTTTAGACCTGATAGTTTGTATCCTTCCAACGACTTTCGAAACAAAGAGAGGGTCGAGAAGATCAGTGGTAGAATTTGTAAGGCTTCCTGTTCGTATACGATTGCACGCTCTTAGCCGCGAGCAGGCAGCGCTGGAACCTCGCCTGCCGACAACAGCGTCGCGGCACACGCACACCCTAGTGAGAGGAGGAAACAGGGCGTTTAACTGAGCCAGTTCGTTCGTTCTTCAAGGATTGTGGCAGCAGAAGTTGTAGAACACGGACACGCAAAGGAACGGAACAGACGTGGACGTAACGCGCTCTGTCAACTGAATTCCTTGTTGAAATCCCCGCGCTTTTTATTTTTATTTCGTCGCCAAATCCTTTCTCTCTTGTCTTCCTGGGGCTTGTCGAAAGAAAGCGACTTCTTTTCTTGTCAAGAGCGCAGACGGTGTGCTTATACATTGCGCTCCTGTTTGACTTATCTACCGTGCTTCAAGGATCTCCCGAGTTATCAGACCCGGACAAGAGAGCACGCATCATCACTTTCAGGGACCCCTTGCAGGAATCTAGCCTTGTACTACTAACACTTCAAAAAAAGAAAAAGGAAAATATGACCAAGTTCGCACGTGCACCCCCCACATTGCGTGATGTGCAAGCCCGGAAAAAGAAAGACGATAAGCTAACTTGGGAGATTCTTAAAGTATGAGAGATAAGTCAAACAGGAGTGCAATGTGTAAATCACACCGTCTGTGGCCTTGGCAAGAAGAGAAGTCGCTTTTTCTTGCGAGAAGCCCCAGGAAGACGAGGATAACGATAGGAAGATAACGAGGATACGACTTGGCGACTAGATAAACAGCGCGGGAATTTCAATCAAGAATTGAGTTGACGGTGAACTTACGTCAACGTCCGTTCCGTTGCCTTCTGCGTCAGTGTTGCATACAAACTCTGCTGCCACAATCCTTGGAGGAAACAGTTTTGAGGAGAGCATCATGCTGGCGATTTCGCGTGAGCAAATTCACCGCTCGTCTCGGGACACATGTGTCAATCTTCTGACCTGAGTGAGCACAGGCGTGCTGTATAGAACGTAGAAGCGCGCGTACGCTTCACAGAACGGCGCTTCATCCTTGGCCAGATCATATATTGCTATAGACGCATCAGGCTCAATCAAACGTTAGTGCAGGCGCGCGCGTCATTTATCGTTCGAAAATTTGGTTGCCGTTTTTCGTGGGTCCTAGCGGACGGTGCGAGCGTACTTCAGTTGCACAATCAAAGTGCCGCGTAGCGCCTCCTATAGCCAGCACTGGTTTGCATTCTCTCTAGTTGCCCTTTAGGGTTGCTTTCCGCATTTTCTTTCTTTTCCCCCTCGGCTCGCCTCCCTCGAAAACTCCTGGCGATTTGACGGGCGTCTCAGTGCCAGGAGAAACCACTCGCAACCGTGTCAGCGGCTCGGAGACGCTCATTACGGCTCAATGCGAGGGCTCGGCCGTCGTCAGGCGGGCGTGGCGCCCGATGCCGAGATCGATACGCGGCCAGCCTTTCACGCCTCGATCGCGGACGCCTGCGCAGGTGGCAGCGGGGATTCCATTGCCGCGTCTGGAAAGCAGAGAACGGAGATGGCTGTGTAAACACCGCCTCATTGTGCCTAATGGAATGATGGACGGCGTGAAAATATCGGTCCCACTTCTTTATGGAAATTCCGGCATGCGCGGCTGACGGTGATACGGTTCAACCTTTTTGCGCAGCTGTATATAGGTTTCTGAACCTCGTCAGAACGTTCTTTTTACCGGTTTCGATCCCGTATTAAGCGACAACTCAGCTGCTGGCGACTGCTTACTTTCTCTTCCTTTATACCTCCCATATGTTTCGTTATTCCTTTCGTCTTCCTTCGAACCACAACACGAAGATAAAAGGGCGACTATTCTGAGCAATATTTATTTCTTGAAGTAAAAACACGGGAAAAGCTCAGGTCTATTTCTCCTCCCATAATTTGCCATACCCACCGCTACCAATAATATATTATCCCTTTGTTATAACTAACTAACTAACTAACTAACTAACTAACTAACTAACTAACTAACTAACTAACTAACTAACTAACTAACTAACTAACTAACTTTGTTAGTTAAACCGGGGTCCTTGAAGGACCCTGGTTAGACGCATACATCGTACAGCGCTATAGTATACACGAGAAATGCGTAGAATTGAGGCTTTCCGCGAAGCATCTCTTTTCTGAGAACTGTTCTGAAAACGCCCGGCCCTGAAGGATGCTGCTGCTACAAAGGATGCTCGGAAAACGCAACGAAAACATCCAAAACGTGCGCATGCTGCCCGTGCGGTGTACTACGCAGTACATACGGTCTGTTTCCGATCGTTTTGTACAGGCAGTCGCGAGGATCAAGAAGCAGGCAACGAGGCCGTGTAATGCGCTCTAAACTTGACGAAAATGGCCTATGTGAACAGCTAGACATATATTAGTCCCACTTTTATTGTCTCTTATACAAAATACTTGCCAGCTTTCAGATTTAATCTGTTTTTTTTTCTGGGGGGGGGGGGGGTGAACGATATTTCACCATGAACCCCTCGCAATGCTCCAAAGGCAAAGCGACCCAACCTATTAATTGCAGTGTCCATCATTCTTGTTTTAATTTGCAATACTGCCACTCTCAGTTGAAAGCATAGCAAGTGGGAAATGCAAACAGATTAATAAAGGATAAGTGGTTTATAATTAATTAATTAATTTATTTATTTATTTATTTACAATACTTCCAGGGCTACAGACATTGAAAAGTTGCACGAATTCACTTAAGTGTTCATTTTAAGGTATACATGTTGAACTTGTGAAACTGCAGCGGTCGTGAAGCTATTATGCCTGCTCAGCGGAAATCCTAAGGCTAGCACCAATTCTGACATCTGCGCCTCCACATTGTGGCGCGAAATATAATGGCGTTCCTGTTGACAGTTTCACAAGAACCACCCTTTAAGAGATTGGAACAATAACAACTGCAACGCCAGCGCATATTTTAGCACACTTTCCGGACGGTTATCTCGGAATTCATGCCATTCTCAGGTTTCTGCAGGAGGTTATGACTTCACTACATCTCGGTTTCAATTTCGTCGTTTATACAAGTGAATAATTTTTTTTTAATGTTTATTAGTGCACCTTTAATTAGCTACACGGCAATTTCAATTGGTCGCTCAGTATATCCGCCTATTCATGCAATTCACCTTAACAGAACGGATAGCGTTATCTGTCACGATCAATATTGATTAAATCTTTTCTAAATAAACAACGAAACGAAACACACAGGCGGTAGCACTCACCGCCATAAATGGAAATGTTGTGTTATAACATACATAAATATGCGCGCGAGCAACCGAGCGCGGATCCAGGGGGGAGGGATGCCCGGATGTCCTGTACACCCCCCTCCCACCCTCCACCCCCTATTAAAATTTGTGTGCGCATCGCCAGCGTATGGCACATGACAAACTCGGTTAAGTACTTCTTCCCAGCTGTCATTGTTCTTTTGCTCTGGAGAGTCAAGATAGGTTTAATGATTATTGAAGAGAACCCGTCAGCACGTAAAAAACTCATCATCAACGCTATCAATCACCGTCCCAAAGTCAGATCCCCCCCCCCCCCCCCAAAATAAAAGAACTTGGATCCGCGCCTGCGTGCGACCGTTCGTTGACAATGCCCCCAACCACTGCGTTGGCACGACATTGGCTGCTGTTCTACAGATAGCGTGCAGAAATGCCCAGGAGAGTGACAGCGGTGTGCTTCGTTCGAGCGACCGGCAGCAAGCCAGACTTTGAGGAGCGCGCCGTGTTCCTCATACTACGTCAGCGGCGTGCTCCCGGAAGATGGCGCCAGCGTATGGCATTGCTGCGCCGCGACTAGCTGCCTGATTGGCTTCGCAAAGGAGAATTTCAGTTCATGACAGCCACATTTCATTTAAACGTTGCTCATTCGGCGACTTGCTTTTAAAGCGATGCTTTGTTTGCCTCTTCTCCCGACTTTCCGGGCGCTGTTGCTGCGATGGTCTTGCCGCGTATGCCGCTGGGTTTCTTGCAACACCACAAGATGGCGTTCGCCTCAGCGTATCCCGGCCGACGCCGCCGCGGCCACGTTTCCTAGTTTTTGCGTATGTCATGCGTTGTGCTTGCTTTCCTATGCGACAAAAATACAGGTGCTGGGCTGTGGAGGTCGCGTTCCGGTTTTGCGATAGCGCAAACATTACAATCGTTCACAGCCTGAAGAAAGGGCTTGTAGCTGTCTAGCTGTACAGAGAGGGCTGTAGCACGTAAACAGGCGCCAGCAAAATGGCTCCAAAGCGCGCACTCAGCGTCGAGGACACCCAGGCCCGAAAGAAGCGGCGCGCAGAACAGGAACGCCTTCGTTTACGCAGCGAAACGAGGTGCAGACCGCTGCTTACACGATGCGATGCGCCATGTGAGGCAATGATAATGATCAACTCTCTCAGACATTATGAACAATGACGGACTACAACGCCTAAAAGCAAACACGTCTCCTTGTGTGTTCTATGAACTGCACAGAGTAACAGCAGTGGTGTGCGCAAGGTAACGTGTAACATCAACTCACCACCCTCGTATTGGACTAGACGCTGAAGAAATGACACATTCGCCGTCAACATCACCGCTAATTATCGTCAATCAAAGCAAACAGCACACAAAGCTTCGCTTGCATAGACTCCCGCAGTGCGTGGGATCCGCCGATTTTTTTTCGATGCACACGTTAAAATGCCAGAGCAATGCAGTGAAACAGAACACTGGCGCCTGTAGCCAAAACAACACAAATAACAAAACTGCGTCCATCAATCAAGCAAGTTTCTGTTTCTTCTTTTCAGTGAAAACAAGCAAATTATTTCCTTTGCAAGAACAGTTTTACAGCGAAGCTGTTAAAGGCTCGTTCCCCCATGATCGTGTCCGTGTGTAGATACGAAATCCCGAAGATAGTGCAATGCCGTGCCAACCCGCGGCGGAGGTGAAGCAGGCGTTAAGCACTCCCCTTACGTGGGCCGGTCCCGAAGATAGTGCAATGCCGGGCCGACCCGCTGCGGAGGTGCAGTTCGCCATTAAGGGGCCCACATACACAGCTTCGCTGGTCGTTCTTCTTCACAGCGTGGAAGGGCACTGAGTTTTCTTTGTCGCGGGCGCGGCTCTGTCTTGCTCCCGTGCTTCTTCATCATCATCATCATCATCATCATCATCATCATCAGCCTGGTTACGCCCACTGCAGGGCAAAGGCCTCTCCCTGGCATCATACCCTGGCAGATTAAGAAGTTTGCAGGGACGGCCTGGCCACAATTAGTACATGACCGGGGTTGTTGGAGAAGTATGGGAGAGGCTTCATCACAGAGTCTTAATTTCAATCCGCAGTCAATGTTGAGCAATAAGTTTAGTTTACTTAGAAGCTTAACTTATCCTGCAAAAAACGAATAAAAACCGGGCAGTTCCGCCCGAAGGGCAAAGTAATGAGAGCGATAGTAAAGTTTATCTTTACGCTGAAGTTACTCAGACGGTTTTCTAAAGGTTCGCGGAGGCGACATGTTGGTGTGACATAGCACGCGCCCTGGCAGCTAGCAGGCGTCTCTCAACGCTGACGTGATGAGGAGCACCGGCGTAGCAACTCCATATCGTACACGAGACGTAACCGACTGAAAACCCGTCAGCGTTTGTAGCTTGAAGTGCCCTGTCCGCTCTGCTCGGACCGCTGTATGCACCGCTGTGTGGTATAGGCGCAGAACTGCTCAGCGGGAACGCCATTTTTCGCGCAGCGCGCACGCCAAGAATTGGGTGCAGAAGGTTGTACTGCGGCTCCGCTGCAGAGACGCGCCTCGAGTGTCGATATATGTAGTTGCTGAAGCCAATAAAGCAAGGCTGGAAGATGTATACGGGCGTTTCGTGTGAGAATAGCTCAACAACTAACAAGGACTTGTGTGGTTTCAAGAACGCAATTTTATAGCAGCAGCTTAGCACATTTGTGCGGACATATTTATCTATTATTTTCTTTCACTACGTTCACTGATGTTTTTTTCCGTTAAAAGGCATGTGATGCTGACGAAATGCTATTTCAAATCGTTTGCCTGTCAAAGAGAGGTACGTTTTGGAAATAAACACTTCTCAAGATTCTACGAGCGACGAGGGAGCTTACGGATGTTTCCACTAACTGCATGCATATGTTAAGCGTGAGCATCCCGTCTGTCTGCACTCTTCTTCCCCATTTCTGATGGCTGGAATAAGGTTTTATTTTTATTTTTATAAACACACACTAGTAAAAAAGAAAGAAAACATTAAGGCAGCATCACGGATATCCGCGTATTAGTAAAGTTGTGATATTCGATAACCTTTGTTTGTTTGCGCGTGCTTTAAATATTTATATATATATATATATATATATATATATATATATATATATATATATATATATATATATATATATATATATATATATATATATATATATATATATATATATATATATATATATATTCTGCTACGCTCAGCGACCAAGTGTGGTGAGACCGACGGGAAACCGCCAGCGTTTGCCGGCACCCAATGGAAAGTCTAGACAGATTAATTTGGCTTGGTGTTCACTGTCCGTGCCGCCCAGACCAGTGCATGCACCACGGCGTGCTACGCTCACAGCTACTAAGGAATGCTAAAATGCTTGCGCACGATGCTTGCGAAAGCGGCGGAATAAAGCTATATGTCGGAATATGCCACGAGCGCCGCCAAGGCTTCGGCAGAGACTATTGAACGGAGCGTGTGTGCATATACTGTGCGTACACTTGGCTTCGTCGTTCTTTTTTTTTCTTTTTTTTTTGCAGCCAATCGCACTGCGCGTCTCTGAAAGCATTCTAAACTTCCACGCGCGGACTGCGCATGCGCCGTCGATACCATGACAGCACGACGGCGCCGACGGCGCGATCGCGCCTCGAGCAGTCCCCCTCAGTTGGTATTTCGAATTACCAAAGTGTTTTTGTTGTTGTTAGGCACGTAACACGTATTCAGCGAAAAACCAAGGTAAATCCTATAAGCGTTGACGAGATGTCGAACAAATTGATTAAGAGACTTAGATGGGGTATGTTGCTGGCTTGAACATGGCTATAACGGCACGTTTTGAGGAAAGGACAAAGAAAGAACGCACAGAGGACAGTCGCCGACCTAGAATTGCTTTCTGCGTTTTGTTTTTGATTAGACAAGCTGGCTGACGTTGTTTTGATCAGCCCATAAATCGCCATATATACTCAACATTCTACATTGACATGTTGATTTAGGAAGCCTGCAATCAACTTTGATTTAGGAACTTCTGCTGTGTGCTGTTGCTATACTGCTGCTTTTTTTCTTCTATGCTATTGCGCTGCTAAGCACGAGGTCGCGGGTTCAATCCCGGCCGCGTTTCGATGGGGGCGGAATGCAATAGCCTTTCTGTGTGCCGTGTTTTGCGTGCACGTTGAAGGGACACTCATTATTGATTGATTGACTGACTGATTGATTGATTGATTGAGTTTAACGTCCCAAAGCAACAATGAGCCTACAAGAGAAGCCGTATAGTGGGGGACTCGCGGTTAATTTCGACCACCTGGGTTTCTTTAACGTGCACTAAGTACGCGAGCGTGTAGCAGTGCAATCACGGCGCGCAAGCGGGCATGTCACGTGGCATTTTTTGTTGTTTCGCGAAGCTAAGGCAGACAATTTCGAGACGTGGCGGCAGTTTGCTGGTCGACTGCTCGGATACTTTGACCATTGGCAGCAGATGGCGAAAACAGAGAAAACGTACGAGGCGTTAAGAGAGAAGATTGAAGCAGAACAATTTTTGCTACGTTCCCATGAGAGGCTCGCCATTTTCCTGGCAGAACTTATATGCCGTGGCTTCGACAAGCTAGCCGAAGCGGCTGACCATTATTTGGAAGCGCAAGGCCTGAAAAATCTCGCCCGATGAAGAAAGGAAAAAGTAGCTAGTAAAGCAGTATTGCGGAGCAAAAACTGCGAAATAGAGGTCGGGAAAGGAAAAGCTCAGTGCTTGCTATGTGACAAGCAAAGACACCGTGCTGCAGATTGTTGGACGCGGTCAAAAGGGCCGAAGTCCTCGTCTTGCTAGGAATGCAGGAAACATGGCAATAAAGCTGACGAGTGCCTGAACCTAATGTGCAGCAAGAAGAAGGCGCAAGAGCTATTGCTGGCTGCGACCGGATGTCTGCCGTCCGGAATGAAGAAAAACCGGCTTCTATCACTAAATCAGAAGAGAAAAGAAGGTCATCTACAAAACCGATGGAGAAGGCTTATGTCTTGGTCTTCTGACGCAAGAGACGCCCGCGACAACCGGATATCTCGATGGACATCCTGTGACGGTGCTGTGATATTCCGGAAGCGATAAGCAAACGTAGAATTTGTTTTGATCAAGGGCATACTTTACCGACAGTACAGATAGCTGACGAGGAAGGATGTCGACGAACTGGTTGTTCCCCAATGCCTCCGCCAGTTCGTCTTTAAGATGGCGCACGAATGAGTCTTGGCAGGCCACCAAGGTATCAAACAAACCACCGATAGGATATATCTAGAAGAATTCTATTGGTTAGGCGTGCAGGCTGAGGTGACACGATTTGTGCGCTCTTATGACCTCTGTCAGCGTACTTTTCCGACACAACTGGTCGGAGATGGCGTTCCAACGTGCGGCGATTGATATAATCAGGCCGCCCTCACCGCCATCGGCAAAAAGAAATCGTTTTATCCTAACGATGGTGTACTGCGCAACGCATTATTCTGACGCTGTGTTGCTTTGCCAAGTATTGAAACGAAGAGGACAGCAGAAGCTTTGGTGGAAATGTTCACGCGAGGGGGAGTACAACGGGAAAGCGTGAGCGACCGAGGTCGATCATGCACTACAAGTTTAATGCAAGAAGTGAGCAGGCTACTTACTTACGACATTTTCTAATAACACCATATATGTGACCCTATGAGGAATGGCCTTGTTGAGCGCTTCAATGGCAGCTTAATGCGAATGATACGGCGCATGTGCCAGGAAAATACAAAAACTTGGGACAGATACTTAGCGCTTTTATTATTTGCTTATAGAGAAGTGCCTCAGTCGAGTCTCGGCTTTTCTCCTTTTGACTATACTGTGCGGTCGGCACATTAGAGGACCGATGGCCATACTAAAGGAATTATGGACACGAGAGCCTCTTGATGCAGAAACAAAGATGACATATGGGCATGTTATGGAACTTAGCGAGCGTTTGCAGGAGGCGTGCAGAATTGCTCACGAGGAACTGCAGAAAGCCAAGCTGACACAAAATAACTATTACGATCGCTGAGCGAAGCCACATCGGCCCTGCGCCTAAGACAAGGTGTTGTTACTGCCTACCTTCCGACAACAAGAAACGAATTATAACATACAAAGGTCCGTTCACTGTATTGGAGCAACGTAGTGAAATTGACTATGTTCCAGGAAATTCTGGAAACCCTGGAAATTCATTTCAAATGGATACGTCTTGCAAGCTCACCGGCTACAATCCATAAATTGCAATATGTGCCGTAATCAATTAAGAAGTTAATTAGCGAGTTTGTGCTAATTGGTAAAATATGTGTTTCGATTTTCCGTGCTAGTAATGTCCGCAACTAAGCTCAAGGACAAGAATTATGTTGTCTGCAAAGGCGATATTTAAAAATTCCGTAAATACTTAAGAATGATCACCTTGTGTACAGGGTGCCCCACGTAACTTGAGCCAAACAGTAAAAATATGCAAATGCTACGTAGCTGGACATAACCACGGTAATGTTGCTTGCCGTCTCTTGGAGATACCCCGAAATTTTTTTTTCATTCCGCTAAATTAGATCGTTAGCCTTAATTAATTGACCAACTTCTCAAATATTATAATTAGATAAAAAGTGTCAGTGAGAAAATAGTAGAGCAACACGAAAAACTCCGGATACAGCTTGCTGTTGCTCGATATACGTGCAGTGGCGTAGCTAGGTCGTCTGGCACCCGGGGCCCATAGGTCTTCTGTCACCTCCCCCCCCCCCCCCTTTTGTAGTCGAGGAAGGCGAGAATATCGACAATTTCTGGGTGTCTTCAGACGTATATGACACCCCCCCACTGGCCCCTTGCACCCGGGGCCCACGGCCCCCCGGCCCCCTCTGTTGCTACGCCACTGTATACGTGCTACATGAAAGTTTTTCCGAGCGTGAAAGAAGCCGGCTAATATACGTAAAGTGCCTCGAGCGTCCAGTCGCGCGGCAACCTTGCGTGTATTCTTTGGAACCACGCATACAACATACAGAACAGCATACGTTTCAATAAAGAACAAGCACGAAACAAATATCCAAACCACATAATTGAAGCACGTAGCGAAGCACAATGCGAAGCACGTAGCGCTCCGTTGCGCAAGCTGCCGTAGCAACGGCAGCTTGCGACGTGGCTATTTATGTGCCTGTAGCCTTTCGGATATCAAATAACCGGCCTAGCCAATGATTTCAATGTTGTTGCAGCACCGCTACGGGCGGCGGCATGCTGTGAAAATTACCATTACACCCGCTACTACCATTACTTTAAATTACTAGTACTACCATATTAGTCTAAAGCAGCAAAGCATTCACTCCACCCCCCCCCCCCACCCCCCACCCCCAGAAGTTGTAGTGGTGGTTCTCAGCAGCTTCGCCGGACATCCACTATCGCAGGGCCGGGATGGCGAGTCATTTTATTTTGTTTTTTTTTAATGTGTTTAATGTTAATTGTTAAAATAATTGAAGGGCTTTGCTCTGTACGCGCGCCGTGAAGATGCATTCTGCTCTATCATTGCAGTTATAATGACCTGTGCAACAAATGGAAATATATTCCCGAAATATTAACAAAACGGCGGCCGAAAATTCGGTTGCCGTCATACAACGGTTCTGTGGAGTAGGCGGCTGTGCAGTCGGGCAGGTCGAATGACCCAATGGGTCCGAAAAATCCGGTTCTGAAGATTGTCGGAGACTGTATTCGTACGCTTTAATTTTGAAATCAATGTTTCCCTAGAATGGATGCCAATTAAAAAAAGATATCCAACAGTAGCTCCTCTGGGAGTTGTCTAAATATGCGTAAGCATTGAGCCACTTGCATCTCCACACAGCCCGGTGTAACTATCAATATTATGAAACTTGATCGGACCAGTATAAACGACAGCGCTGCGGACGGCGGCGCAAGGTGAATCGATGACGCAAGCAAACCATGCTGCAGGTGGCGGCGCCAGGTGCGCTGATGACATTGCGATCATTATATGCCGTCATCGCTCTTTGGCGCTTTATCCATCCGCGGCGAACGATTATCAACCGTACTCCAGCGGCGTATGGCGCGGCCGCACGGGCCTTGAAATTAAGCAATGTGCGATGGAGACATGTATCCATCGCACATCGCAGCTTAGTTCGCGACGAAGCGGGAGGCCGTACTACGAAGGCGCATTCGATCGCTGCTGCGGGCCCTATCTTGAAAGCGATCGTCGTACGTGACGGACGGACGCCTCGGGATACAAAAATGGGTGCTTATTGCGAGCTAAATGGATAAATCTAAACGCCGGAAACAGGAACGATTTACTGGAAGTATTCAGAAGTTCCCTCTCGCGAGCAAATGTGGGCCAAATCCAGGAAGCCCCATTCCAACAACGACAACAGTTCTTCCAGCTCATTGCACGCCTGTCACATAGTAGCCACTGCTAGCACGAGGTGTTGAGACCTTAAAGGGACACCAAAGCGAAACAATAAATCAGTTTAGACTAATGAAGCATTGTTTGAGAACCCTGCAGGCAGTCATTAAAAAAAATAGTTTGATTATTATATGAGAAAATGAAGGTCCGAGTATCCGTATTTGAATTTCGCGCCGAAACCCCAGCGCCGGTACGTAAGCGTGACGTCAGGGATTCCAAAGTATGTTTTCGCATGTGGGCCGCGTTGGCTGAATAAAGGCTCCCGAAACTTGCCACGTGTAATATTTGGTTCCTTTAGAACACAATGTAGTCAATCTGTACCGCTATATATAATTAGTACGCCCTAGAAGGTGCCCTCAAAATTCAAGACGTCACAGCCCCCAGGTGCGTCGCCACCCGTATTTAGTTGTGCTTTTTCTGGCTTACCAAACGTCTTACCGTGGTAAGAGTAGTGTTTTTGGTGTTGTAGAACGGTAATTTACTGATGCACAAGAAATCATTTTTGCTCTCGCCATTCAAATATTATTAATAAATATGTTTTACTCTCACTTTAGGGTCCCTTTAAGATAACGTTTTCTTTTGTTTCCTCCACAAAGGCCATGGAACGCCAAACAAAATTAGATAAATTCGTCTAGTTGCTGCTGAGAAACAATGTTTAGCGCATCATAAAGTGGGATATATATGTCCCAGTGTTAGACAAATGGTTAAACGAAATGATTTTTCTAGAATAACATTCACTGGCAGTGAGCAGCAGTAAGCATATGTGTAGCAGTGGCACAGCCAGAAATTGCGTTTTGAAGGGAAGGAGCACGCCCTTGACCGGGGACAGGCCCGGGAGGGTATGCTGGGTAGGCCGCATGCCACAGAAGATTCAGGGGTAGTGGGAAGGCCCTCCCCTGGCTACGCCGCTTGTATGCGTGCTCAAGATTGCTAACAATGCATACAACTGCTGTTGTGAAAAAGCACAGAGGTGTGCGCAGGGCGTGAACAAAGGGAAAAAAAAAGAACGCTGGTGTGCTTACATTAGGTGCACGTTCAAGAACCACAGGTGATCAAAACAGTTCCACAGTCCACTACTATGGCGTGCATCCCAATTGGATCGTGGTTTTGGCACGTAAAACCCTTAATTTTAAAGACAGCACCAATGGTAGTTTTCAGTTCGAAGGAAAACTCCGTTACTGATTAGCTGCCTCCGGTAGCGCAGCCAGATGTTTTTTTTAAAAATGTTTTTCCTCCTCTTTCCCTTTGGTGTGCTTGCGGGGGACTTGCGCTTGACCGGGGGCGGGAAAGCTGGAGGAGCGGGGAGGGTAGCCTGAGCAGGCCGCATCCTAAAAATTTTTTTGGGGGGGAGGGGGAGGCGCATGCGCCCGGTGTGCCCCTCCCATCTAAGCAACTTTGTTACTGTTACCTTAGCTTCAACCAGCTTGATGGCTGGGTTGCGCTGCTGAGCTTGAGGTCGCGCGTTCGATCCCAGTATGCCGACAGGGACAGAATGGAAAAACGCCTGTGTGCCGCGCATTGGGCGCACGTTAAAGAGCCCTGGGTGGTCAAACTTAATTCGCAGTCCTCCGCCATGGTGCGCCTCAAATCAAAGGTCACCAACCAATATACGGTAACTAGAAAAGACCATAATGAACATCAAACAAGCTAACTGGTCTTTTTGAGATCACTGCACTGAACTCTGCACAAATGAAATAATGATACGCAGCAGATAAATAGAGTGATTACATGGTAAAGACTCACAACATCAGGACAAACTTATAATATTGAGATAGCAACACAGCAATAAAGAAGCAAAATAACTAGGTTGTGCTAGATCGAAATGGTTAGGGCACCATCAAGTTTGGATCCAGTGAAAGCCCACATTTTTCGGGGAATGGTAAGGATACTTTAGCTTTACGAGTAGGATGCTGGAGTACCAATACTCTTTACCATTACCTCAACTTAGTTACATTGAAGGGTTACACAATGCTAAAGACCTTAGCCCAAGAGTTAGGTGCGCAAGCTGTAGAAATGAACAAGCACACATGTACAACCAGGAACAATTTTATTATGAACATACATTCATTCAGTATGTGCGATGTACTACATTTAGTATGCTCAAGAAAGGCAAAATTAAGAACCTAAGTTAGCAAAATCTATTCAGTTTGGAAGACAGGTGAGAACAGTGCGAAGTTTGTTGTCTGTGAAGCAGTTTCTGTTTCCAGAGGCAGTCGCAAGCACAAGGCCATGTTGTACGAAAACACAAAACACAATGAGATCAAATCACAAGTGATGCCTCAAGGTTTCAGTGAAAATGTGACAAGTAAAAAAAAAAAAAAAAAGACTGGAACATGGTACCATATTCTCCATTACAGTGATTATTTTGCCATAGTCATTCAGAAACACAGCTACAACGTTTCGAAATGGAAAAAGGTTGCCCTTCATGGGTAAATTATTAGTCCCTTCTTATTTTTGTAAAGATACCAACACACAAACAAAAATAACATTTTTGTATTGGACAAACATCTTAATGAAAAAATGTGCCGAACCACATGCAGGCATGCTGTCTTGCCACAAGATTTCATGAAAAAAAAAAAAAAAACAAGAAAGCAGGGGTATTCTTTTTGAAAATTCAAATTTTTTTTTAAATCTCTTTAACTACATTTCTTTTTCAGAGTTTTATTGCCACTTCAATTCTCAATGAGCCAGCCGCAAGAAAGAAAAGCATCGCAGCCAGCTTAAATGACAACTTTAGCCACAGTAGATGCATGTCTCTACTGACATTATACTGCAAACAACTTAATTTTTGTGGTGACAAAATTTTTTGAGATTCTCATAATTGACTGTAGTTTTGTCAAAAATAGTTCACGCTGGAACATTTTTCGTTTGTTTTTATAGTGCCGCGCTGTCTCACAGAATTTACCGTACACACATTATTTAAATTTTCCATAACTGTAGATGCAAAGAAATTAAACCGTGAGAAAGAACTCATGTACAGTACATGTGCAGCACTGAATCTAACCCCATAAAACAAATTCTACAAAAGATGACTCCTCTGTAGCCTCTGCACAATGCTCTGAACAAAGCATGCAATACCGTAAGGAAGCACCAAAAGAAGTCATTCATTCTGGCTAAAGTGAAAGAAAAATCTGGTGCAGCCCCAAATTCTTCAGGAGTAACAGTAAAGATGCACTATTTACATGTCGCATACATGTGCACGGTTGTTTTAAAAGTTTAAAGGGCCCCTCACCAGGCCACCATAGAAAATTTCGGTTATACACTGGAAGTTGCTACGTGCCCTTACGGAGCGTTTTGCCGCAAGAATTTTTCAAACTGGTTCATTAATAGCCAAAATAGAAATATTTCAGTGCCGCAAACCCATGATTTCAGGGAGCAAGTGTCACCGCCAACATAACACTTTCTCCACTTGCCATGTCTAGCCTCTGCAAGCGAAATTCTTTCCCTGTGTCCTCCCTTACCGGAGCTCGAGGATCGCGTGACCCATACGTCACAGGCCCAGTCTTTTCTCCCCCTCCCTTTTTTACTGCGTGGCACACATTAGCTGACGGTATCGCGCGCGAGCTGTTACGTTTGTCTCGTTTCACGGAGTGCACAATATTGCGCGCAGTATAAATCAGTGCTACACGAACACTGAGGCAGACGCAAGTGGATCGCAGAGCACGATTGCACGTTGGAACACGGTAGAAAAATGACTTAGTTTCGTTGTCTACACATGCGAATGTACGACATGGGAACAAGCAGATGAAACGGAAGTAAATTTCTCTTGCTACGATGCAAAGCGAAACAAAAACATGCAGACATTAGGTTTGTGTGTTTTATTATTTCTCTAAACTTTAATTTGTCTATTGAAGCAACACGTTACACACATAACATATGTTGCCTTGAATAATTCTCGAAGTCACGTGTCACTATTATCGACATCACCAGCATATACCTGTACATAGGCACACTTGCGCGTATATGTCGCCTCTCTGGCAGGGAACGCGGCTCCCGCGAGGAGAAAAGCAAAAGACGTTTGGTTTGAAATTTCAGCTCCTTTTGCGGCACGTAGCGATGTAATACTTTGCAGACATGACCGTCAGCGCACATTGTATGCACTACACATGTCAACTCAAGATGGCCAGACCTGGTGAGGGGCTCTTTAAGTTCGCTGGTAAATGACGGTCGCAGCGCCACCATCTTTCATGTGTTGTCGAGATTATTACTTAGAGTAAAAGCCTTTCATAACTACAATATTTCCTCTAGCACATTCTCCTGCTTTCGTGGCATATGCTTTTGGCAATATCATGTTAAATAAAGGCGGGGGGGAGGGGGGGGAGGGAGTATTTCTGGGTGGAAATGAAACCTAATTGAACACAATTTGTTGACTTTGTATTGCACACACACATGACAAAACCATTTACATCACTTGTAGCACACTTAAGACGCATAGAAGAGCTGCAACTTTATCTTAACATGTATGCATAATATGTCTGACACCAGCAAGCACTGCTTCCACAAACCAACGCAGACACAGTCTGAGCACCATCAGGCGACAGCTGTGTGTTTATCCTTACATAAGAATAAGAACTGTTACAGAGAACATCAAGAGTGTCCACCTGTATTCTGTACACATTAAAGGTCAGCTATGAAAGTGAGTACTAATTGTTCCGCCTGAGCACCATTATATCAGGCATTTTAACAACAGGTCATTATGTGCCTCTGGCCCTAGTTGAAGGACTACACACGAACACATTTGTACACACACGAAATGCCTACAAATGCTCTGCAGAGAGTTGAAAGCAAAAGGACAAAAATTTATCCCTGCAGAAAAAAAAAAAAAAAAAGTTGGACAGTTAACTGACGGACAATTTCTTAGACTTGCTCAAAACTTTAAAAAGAGAGAGACAGAAAGAAAAGCCACTCCTTCCAGTGAAGCTGCACCAGCAATGCTAAATAACAATGATATAACAAAAATATAAAAGCTAGTGGTAAGCAATAAAGAAACAAAACTAGAAACAAGGAGCTCTTACTAGCCCTGGTATTATTGTTGCCGCTTAAGTTTTTTTCCCTGTACAAAAATATAACAAAACATTTTATAATAACATGGTATGCAATTTTGTACTGTAAACATTATCACCCAGTCTGACAAGCTTCAATGCCCTGTTTTCATGTTCTTTCTGCATAGCAACCGATCTGGTGCCCTTGTATTTGTTTACAGAAAGAGCTACACAGTCCTAACGGCCTGCATCACAGCATTAAAAGCAGCAACGTGGGTGTCCACGCACTAGCCGCTAATTTCTGACCAGGTAAGCTTATAGTGACTCAGGTGCTGTGCAGTCAAGCCCACTCAAGTTAGACAAGAAATAATACATCGTCCGAACTTCGTTCCTGGTGCACGCTCATCCATTTATGGAATGTCACCAATTTTCTTCAATCAATTTGAGACAAAGCCTCTAAGCCTCACTGTACACCGATATAGAAAAAGTTAAGTACATATGCCTGAATACTGCAGGACGACAACTTCGAGGAGGAACTTTGCAACCTGAGCATTTTATGCACAGTGTGTTACTTCGAGGGAGCTAATTTATGCTCAAATATACTTCTAACAGATGCTCACGAGGCAACCTTGCTTTGCAATCTCACTGCTAACGCCACATGTTGCATGAATCAGGGAGCCAGGCATAAAATATCTTTCAACGAAACTGCTGGCTGATCCGCACATAAGTTTAGCATATGGTTGACATTTGTTCGTGCAAGTTGTTTGATACTGTGTTTGGATACATTAGTTGCCATTTTTTATAGAATAAACAGCAACCATGTGTTGTCTGCGGCCTATCCCGGCTGAAAACCAGAGGTTCTCTCAACAACGAAACGGTGGTTCCATCTGTGATTGTTACAGCGGCATTGCGTTTCATCGAAACAGTGGCAGATGGCATCAATGTTCCTCTCAATATTAGCACTATTTTTTTTGGTCCTGCATCCTGCATTGCTGGAGACAACATGTAGTTGCTACATTTTCTGGACCAAACAGGCAATTACTGCATCTAAACATGGCACTCAACAAAGATCGCCATACTTTGCCATGCCTGTGTAAAATTTTAGCATGAACAGTGGTTCAGTTGGAGCAGCCACCTGCCACTGCCACCAATATTTTCACAACATAGAGCAAAAAATTCTTCTAAAGGTTACGCAGATCCAACGCACGTTTTGGAATCTGTGTTAAGCAAAGCTCTCGTGAAAAGGCTAATGAAATGCTACAAATTTGCCCATTCAATTCCTGTGTCACTGGTGCAAATGAAACTAGCGTGCGCACACATTTTCTTGCACAACCGTGCTACACAATGTGACAACTCTTATATTGCCTTGTACATCTTCATTTCTTCGTATTTATTTTAAATGTAGCCCCCTCTTCAGGGCGAATCGCCTGTTGCGTGTATGTACCAAAGTATGAAAAACATCTTCATCAACACGCAACGATCATCTCAAAGAGGTAGTTGGCATTGGCACAGCAGAAGTACAGGTGCGATTGTGGTCTAATGGTTAGAAAAGTAGGCATAGAAAGCTTTGCATTACTAAAGGAATTGTGCTCTTGATTACAGATAGTTGTTCCAATGAAGCTATTTAGGTATAATTTCTTTTATCACTGAGCCATTCCGTAGAAAACAAGGTCAGCAGCCTGAACACCTATAAGGGTAGTAAAGGCGGCAGCGCTGTAACAGCGTGCAAACTATTGGACAAGACAGCAGCAGCATTCAGCTAGCAGCCACAGTCGGGAAAGTCCAGGAGGGCTAGCAAAGAAAGGTTCACTTTATAAGTGCACAGGCCCAATACCTAGTGAGAAGCACAAGGCAAAGGTCACTGTACAAGCCTAGGCACCATGAATGATGGTTAACATTTCACATACTCTGCACTCACATGCAAGCAGCAAAAACACGACTTGACTGCTTATTAAGGGCAAAAATGGCGTGCGAAATGAACAGACACCTATAAAGTACTCTGCGTGTGTCTTTCTTCAGTACATCCCTGTTTCTGCATGCTGTATTTCGGTCACTATGCACTGAAGTGCCTAAAATTCTGAATAGTGCACATTGCACTGAGCTGGAAAAGCAATAAAGCAATTCTGAGAATCCAAAAGCAATCAGGATGCTGAAGCACTCTGTCGGCTACGGCAGCTGTACAGGAAATTGGCCAATCACAAGACTGCGTAATCGTGGGCCACATCACAAACACTTCAACAGCATGGACAAATTGCGCAATGTCTACCACCCCCTAACCGTGTCTGGGGAGGGTAGACTTCTCAGATTGAATTAAACAATTTAGCAAGTATATATGTCACACAGGACAAGGCCCATAGGTCGTCCTAACTATGGGCTGCCTTAGCTTCAGCACATGTGCCTTTACCATGTTGAAAATTGCAAACTCACTGAGATGACATGTGGTGGTACCAATTCACGCATCCTTTCAGTGCTAAAACACATCTGAATGACACTACTACAGTTTGCAAACAAGCTAAAAACAGGGACTGTGGATAGCATAACCACATAGCGTATATGTATATCAGCAGCACATTTTGGCAGTGTTTTCAAAATTTCTAAAAGGTGCTGTAGAAGTGACATACGCATACTTTACGTAAATTTGTCTATAGCAAACAAGCAAATTATAAATTCCCCAATAGTAGTGTCACATTGAAAACTCGACGCATTGCTTGGGAATGGTGTTGTGGTAAGAAATACGAACAAAGAAAATATACTGAACATTTTCGAATAAATGTTTTCGAAGAAACACAATAATACAAGCTGTCATTTAATCTCAAAATAGCAAGAGGCATAATGCCAGCCTGTCAAGAGCAGACTAGTCAGACAAATATCTCAACTGCGCATTATACTTTCTCCAAGGTGCTGCACAAGCCTGCTCTTAAGCAAATGATTGTTTGGCACTTTAGCACAGTTGTCAATTTAAGCACCTGTGCGTAACAATTGACAGTAGCAACTACATTAGCATAAAAAAATGAAAGATAGAGGGGAAGGCAAATAATGTTCTCACTTCAATTTTGCTCTTTTTCTTTCAGACTAACAATGAACGACAACACAGCAGAACATATTTCACAACACAACATGTTTCTTGTAAGCTTGCCCTGTGCTCAATGAACCATGAACAACAATATGTTGGCACTTTAAACATTATCTCCGAGCTAGTACCTGTCTTCTTTTTTTTCCCATGAAAATGCACTGCGCCACAGCTTTCTTTTTAAGCCAGCCTATCTTATGAATATTGAAAAAAAAAAAGGCAATTTGTGCAGCTCCTACAAACATGTGTTTAACTTTTGAAGAGAAGGCGGATGGATCGGTTGATCAATTATAATCAATCACAACAAACAGAAAAAAGCATGGAGTAATGAAGTGGTAGCCGAGGATCCACGCTACAAAATGCAAAACAAAAAACAACAATGCTTTGTGCACCACATTTAAGGTAGGCTAGAACCATCACAATGAACCGCTAAGACTGACAAGGAGAAAGTGGTTCTCTGTGTAATGTAACACAAGATGTGTATACAATACTAACATATTTGCACAAACCTAAACACACAAACAATGACAGTGCAAGCAACCTGTGAACAACAGAGTTTACTAATTACTTGGTACAACGCCACATAACCCTCTCCGTACCTGTGACGCCTGTCACTGTCGTACTGCCCTCTGCAAGTTGGTCCTTAGTTTCGGAAGATTTGATACAGTATTTAACTTGATCCTAATGTACTCTCGTTTGTAATGCTTTAGACTTTAGATGGCCAGAAATGAGTCGTGCAATGCCCTCGATCTCACCATACGCCCCGATCTTCATATTTCAGGAAATTATGAACGAATTGCCCTTGATTGTTCAGCTACCAGATTTTCATGGTAAGAGAGAGAGAGAAAGCAGCAGTTATTTGTGCTCACCTAGAAAAAATAAAATTTACGCTATGCAAGCTGCAATGGACCATTGCTGCTGGCGAATGCCTTCTTATCAGTACCAACTGCCCAGAGCATCTCATATTCGGTGCCATCTACGACATTTGACATACTGCATTCCTTAGATGCCTTGCAGACCATGGCAGCCTAACTATATTGTCCAGACCTTGCTATAGCCTAATCAAGTTACGGTATGGGCCCGAACCTAGCTCATACAAATGCAGCGACGTGTGGGATGGATTGGATTAAAGAAATTTTGAATGCCAATAAACTGCTAACAACAAATGACAGTGCAAACTGCAAAGCTGTTTGTACAGGATAGAAAGGAAATGTCCGGCATCCAAACATAAAACATTTCCGAACGAATATGCACACACGGGTCTAAATGTTGACTTCAGTTTCCGATGAGACCAAATGTGCCCCATTTTTTAATGCAGCAGTTACAAATACTGACAGCCTTATCAAAAAAAAAAAAAAAAAGAAATGCCAGAGACTCCAAGTACTAGATGAGGCTGCATTTGATCACGTGCACAGCTATATTTACCACACCTGCCTGCAATAGACCTACGTTTTCAGCTAGAAGCCCTAAACATCGGCACTGTAAGTGACCAACAGCCCACAACGTGCAAAATCTGTGTACAGTGTGACTGAAGTAAGGCACAACAAAAGGAAGACCTGGGGAATACTGATGTGTAGAATGAGCTTGCAGCTTGCACAGTCAAGCTGCCTTAAGACTTAGCCTGAGCCATGAAGGCGACCAGAATGGTAAGAGGCGAGGCTCCTCAGAGGACTGTGCCACCCTCGGTCATGGGGTTCACCATGTAGTCGAGGTACTCCTGCACTATCTTGCCTACACTGTGGGGAAGCACCCTGGAAAGGACCAAGCACGGTGAATGTTAGAGGCGCTCAGATAGCGGATTTATCTGATCATATCGAGTAGTACGGGAAGAAAACTTGGCTTTAAATATTGAACTGAGTGCCAAAATATTTAAAGGAGGAAGACTCTCCGGAAGAATCCGCCCCAGCTGCAGAAGAACACAATTACTAGAGCTCAATAAAGTTTTCACGTACTCATTCACTCCACTACTCCGCTCGCTCGCTCGCTCGCTCGCTCCCTCCCTCTCTCCCTCCCTCCCTTGCTCGCTCGCTCCCTTGCTCGCTCGCTCGCTCACTCACTCACCCACTCACCCACTCACTCACTCACTCACTCACTCACTCACTCACTCACTCACTCACTCACTCACTCACTCACTCACTCACTCACTCACTCACAAGAATTCACGAGGGCTTAATGAAGCTACAGTGAACAAACTTGCGAGTTGCTACCGCTATTGCTGTAGCCATTGCAATACACAAAATACTGTTCTATCTCGGCACAGATACCTGTATGCCATGAGGAAGATGAAGTCAGCAGTTATGTGTTTCCATTAATGGTGTGAGACTTTTGCTTACTCGGTTGCCGATTGCAACTAAGTTAGTGGCTTCGCGTGCCCACCGGCACACCTGCCCACCGGCACACCCCTCTACGTTTGAATCTCTCACAGAGGCTTAATTCTATAATGAAATGTCCGCAGAAATAACAATCTCGGTCTAACAAGGGTATATAAATAAAGTAGCAAGAGGATGGTGTCTTTGCTTGTCTGAAGTAGGTTGTGTGTGACCAATTGACTACAATTTAATGAGTGCTTGGGTCTCCACAGTAACGCTTTCACTTTCCAGGAACACGCAGCAAGTCCGAATAACCCAATTTTCCTAATTATACGAATTAATTAGCTTTTACTGTACATGCATTTTCTCAACTGCGTCGTGTTGCTGTAGCCGGTGGCAAGTCAAGAATGCAGGAGAGGCTTCTCCCGATAAAGTGTGATTTGTCCCTCGGCACTTCTAGAAAATGTTCCCTAACAAGTGCCCCTGACACAAAGAGGAGAAGCCCTAACTGTTCGAAAACAATGAACACACTGCACAAGAATGGCCAAAATGTCCGAGTGTTGAGACAAAGAAGACAGCTTACCATACAGATGGGTCACTTGAATATGGTATAAGGAGCAAGATTCAGCTGACTGATCTCGTCTCAAACCTATCCCCAATTGCTCTTTTCACAGACTCATCACTTGCGCATGAAGTACCAACGGCTCCCCCAACAAAGTAAGAGGTTTTGTGGCAAGGCATTGCTTGAGAAAATGAAAGCACAGGTGTCAATACAAAGGCTAATAACGGAGAGGCGGACCATAGACGAGCTGATTCACTGGTGCATGTGGCAATCTTCCCTTTGAGGGACACTTGCCACCGTGCTATTGACCTGTCACTGACTATAGCACTTACTGAAGCTGTTTGCATTGTGATAAAATGGGTTCCGTGTGAATACAAAATGTCAGTACAGAAGACTTTTGTTAATGCAACTCTCGTTCATTTGATTTTTTGGCTAATTTGATACTGGAATAAAGTCCCGGGCAGTGCCCATGCGTTTCTATGGGCCTAAACTTTCGCTATTTCGATCCTAAAACTGGCCAGTCAGCACACACGTGCCTGATGCTTATGATGACCGTAACAGCAATTTCTTTAGTGGCAGCGTCCGTCTCAGTGGAGCTCAGGGGACAGTGAATGCATTGAACACATGTCATCTGTCGAAAATGCCCATTTTTGACACGCCCTAGGAATATTTTCAAGCAATAAATGTCACAATGTCTGATTAAGGTATTTACCCGATTTAACATGCGCCTCCTTTTTAAAAGTAAACTGGGCCAACAATTGCCTGCGCAGTGCAATCTGATAAGAAACCAAAGCATTAGATTTCTACTTCGTTTAGGCATTCCTTTGTTAGACACATAGAAAGGGGGCACGTGTTCGTTTTGGATGCGTGTTGGAATTGAGCAAATATTTCCAAATGGATCAGTGGTCTGTTTTTGTGGTATTTTTCTGCATCTCATCTATACTATATTTGTCTACTATACACTTAAACTTGGTCAGTCACCAAACATCCCACTTGAAACCTGCACTCCTCAGCAGCAGAGGTCCCGCCAGTGCTCACGCCCCCATTTAGTCGCACATAGTGACCCGACTGTTGGCAAGATTCAGATGGTCAGTGGAACTCATCCCAGAAATGTGTAAGCACATCTGCTGTCCTATACAACCCTGACTACTCCAGAAGCAGCACTCACACAGACAACTTGAGGATGAGGTTAAAGCTGGCTGGCAGCACGATCAGCTCCTCGTCCCGGAGCACCCGGCTCACGACCTCGCGTGCTGCCACCTTGGCATCCACTGGGGGAAATATCCTGGGGAACCTGGGCATGAACGAGGGCTGGGTTCAGTGGTGTCCCTGCCATTTTTCTTTTGCTACTGAAGCAACAAAACACATTTTTATGGGGTTGGAATGTAAAGATGCTTGTGTACTTTGATTTAGTTCCACATTAACCACATTAAAGAATCCCACGTGGTCAGAATGAATACAGAGTTCTCCAATTCAGCATGCAGAGCTACAGATTCATTCTTACCCCTGGGGTCATAGGAATATCTACCAGGAGGGGGGGGGGGGGGGGCACCTGCCCCCGACCGTCAGAAGTGGGGGGCAAAGTATGCCATTTGACACCCCCCCCCCACCTTCGAAAATGGTGACTGTCAGCTGCATACTGGAAAATCCAACAAAACAACCACAGAGGCCAAGTTGTCTTTCTGAATAGCAACCCCAAAAGTGTATACTTTTTTTACAACATATTCCATGCTTGGTCAGAGAGGATTGTCTTTTGGGCCATGCAGATGGCCCTCGGCTGACTGCATTAAGCAGAGTTCGATCCTGCGCGGTGCGAGCCGTCTGTGTGGCACGCCTTGCACTCCTAAATTACTGAGGTAACCTGTCGTCAATCGTTCCAAAACAAATTTCATCTTCTGCTGCTTGCATTGTCTCATGTTTGTTGGGGTTGTCTAACCTAACCACCTATGAAAACACAAAATGCGCTTTTTTTTAAAAATAGTTCAATGGTCTGTAATGTTGCCATTTAAGGTATTTTGTCACTAGATTTAGTGACTTTCCTATATGTTTAGTGATAAGCTTTTCTACTCAGTGACCGGTGACTTTTTTTGGCAACTTGAATAAGCAAGTGACAACATTTTAGTGACATAGAAACTAGGAAAGCCGCTTCAAAAATGGCCTTCAAGAATGCAGCTCACTATTCAAAAGTTACATGTGGGCAGCCACAAATCGCTGTATGATGCAAAGGCTCCATGACCATGATGAAGCAGTGGTTGCCTTCATATTGGCATTCTTCACGTTGTAGTTGTGCCTCACAGCACAGTGGTCAGTTGCAGTCTTCATATTGTGTTCACATGGTTGTTTTCTTATTTTCTACAAGACCGATTTGAGTGGGTTGAAATGCTGCCGGTTCTGAGGCATCACTACATGCCTTTGATTGGGGCACATTCGCAAGCATAGCAGTAAATGATCTCCCGAAATCAATTGGAATAAGTCTGAACAATTTGCTTCCGTTTCTCACCGCTTTCCAACCAACTAATACTTCATGGCTGTTTTCAGGTAGCTCATGGGCAGAGGTGTAGTATTTAACTTTTATAAAGCTTGGGTAATTGTCATCGCTGTGTTAACAACATGTGGTGAAGAATTTAATTCTCCTATCACTAATGTCAAGAACCAGAAATATTTAGGGACAATGTCGACTAAGTGCCTATTCGTGCTAGGAAATCTAGGTTACTTGTGTTCCTTTGAACTGTGCTCTGTTCGCAAACTTTCAATCTGAAAGTAAACACAGAATCTAAACTGTCATCATCCATCACGTAAACATATTAGTACAATATCAACACGGGCTTATTAAATGTTTTCATCAATCTACTTAGCTAACTGAAATAGTTTATGATTTCGCAGTAGCAATGAATAATGGTAACCAAACTGACACAACTTTTTATGGATTTTAACAAAGCATTTGACAAAGTTTCTAAAAAAACATTACTTTATAAATTAAATGAAGTCCTCAAAAACAAACAACTGATAACCTGGATGTCAGCCTACCTAAGAAACTGGAAGCAATATGTTTTTTACAAAGGCCACTGTTCAGAATGACTTTCAGTAGGCACTGGCATTTCACAGGGATCAGTGCTTGGGCAGCGTTTATTTCTCATATTCATTAATGACAAATAACATATATTTTAGTTCAAATTGAATTGTACTCTGACGATTGTGCTGTTGCTCGGAGATCGAAAGTTCTTCTGACCGAGAAAAGCTAAACCAGGACTTCCTGAAGATTACTGAATAATGTCAATTCTGGCAAATGGAAACCAATTTCAAAAAGATTGTTATGACTATTACTCAGAAACTAAAAAACCTTTAAAATTTATGTTTTGTGCAAATTGCGATTCTTGCACCATTGCTGGGTGATTGCTGAGGGGACCCAATTGCATCACGATGCATCGAAATTACTCCCGCTTTCACGTGGCATAAAAGTGCATCAGCTCAATACCCCCAGCGTCCAATGGTGGCGCAAAGAAGTCCCAGCCGCCATGCTGTCTGAGTATCACGTTTCAATCTCCCAGCACTGTATACTCTGTTGATTCACTGCTTATCAGTCCCATGCACAGACATTACACACACCTGAAACATCTAGGTAACTTATTTATTTCACATTAGCTTATAATATAGTGTTCCAAAATGCCTGCCTTATTTAAAATTTAATAAAGTTTGGTAATGCTCACTAGCAGATTGGGTGAGGGAACAAATGCGAGTTAATGACATCTTAGTTGAAATCAAGAAAAAGAAATGGGGGCATGCGCAGGACATGTAATGAGGTGGGAAGACAACCGATGGTCATTAAGTATTACGGACTGGATTCCAAGGGAAGGGAAGCGTAGCAGGGGGCGGCAGAAAGTTAGGTCGGTGGATGAGATTAAGAAGTTTGCAGGGACGACATGGCCACAATTAGTACATGACCAGGGTTGTTGGAGAAGTATGGGAGAGGCCTTTGCCCTGCAGTGGGCGTAACCAGGCTGATAAGAATGATGATGATGAATGCTCACTAAAACTTAGTGAGAATTTCAGCGACCTTTCTGTCTCACTTCAGCGACACGTTTCAAAAAGCTTATGTGACATTGGATTGTAATGGTTCATTATGTGTGACTGATAATTAGGCCTGTCAATGATACAAATAACTCTCACTAAGGCATTTTCCAGCCTCAGTGATATATATACACAGCAGAACCTTGTTGATACATTCCCGTTACATACGTTTTCCCGGCGCCAACGTTCGCAATCGAGAACACGCAAAATGACCCAATAGAGTTGCGCTCATCTTTAGTGGTTCATAGGTTCCCGGAAAACACAATTCTTCAGCACCAACATTCAGTAGGTCACAAAACTGCGATCGTATGATACATTTTATGGCTGCTAGGTCCGATATAAACAAGAAAATGCGCGAGGCATGCGCGATTGAGAACAGTATATAGCTGCCCGCCACGGCAGCTTCCCCGCAATACTCGCCCGCCCATCTCACGTGAAAACACTGGCGCACACTCAGTTTCTCATTTCGGTGCCAGCAAACCTTAACCGGGGTTGTTGCATATGGTATTCAAAGCTATTACCGCCAATCCTATTGCGATAAGCGCCTTCGCCTGTTTCAAAGCGTGCGGTGCCATCGGAAGTGTAGCACACGCTTTTAATAGGCTATAACTGAAACTTACCGCTGTTCCCTGCAGTGTCGCCCACTAGCTCGATTTCATTTCCGTTTCCCGTCGCCCTCTTAAAACGCTATGCAATAGGAAAACAACGAAACGTGTCTCGGGTCGCCGGGGCACCACTAGCTAGACGCGCATCCATGTCCCGGGCTGCAATGATCCGCACAACGCTTCGCATTATGTAGATGTCAACAATAGCTGAGCCTGTCAAACCTGTTTAGCTAGTTCGGATCATCAGTTTTCCTGGTTAGCAAGTATTTTCTCACAGTTTTTCTAAAACGTATGAACCATCGGTTCTAGTGTCTGTGTCTTATATATATATATATATATATATATATATATATATATATATATATATATATATATATATATATATATATATATATAGAGAGAGAGAGAGAGAGAGAGAGAGAGAGAGAGAGAGAGAGAGAGAGGCTGCCCCCCCTTGAAATATAATTGGTATGCTGCTGCCTGGGATTCTTCAATGTGGGACTAAATCTAAGTACACAAGCATTTTTGGATTCCATCCCCATGAAAATGTGGCTGCCGCCGCCGGGAATCAAGCCTGCGGCCTTGTGGTAAGCAGTAAAATGCCACAGTCACTAAGACATGATGGAGGGTACTAGCTAGTGATGCAATTCTGCAAACATGGAAATTAAGAAAAATGCTTGGCTGTTAAAAAACAAGTCGCTACCTTTGCAAAAAGAAAAAAAAAATCTTACTATGCAATATATGTCCTCCGAGCTGCAACGTCCTGCCACTCATCTGGTGTGTGTCTTGCAGCGGTTAATACGCAAGTACTGTTTATGATTGTACTGTGGCCTGTACATTACAGTAAAAGCTTGGTAAACAGAAATAGCTTAAACAGAATAAATACTTTAACAGAACAATTTCCACTAAAAAGGTTGTTTTCATATTTCAGTAATATGAAAATTTCAGTAGTATGTTGCGACACTTATTCAGCAAGTAGACTTCATGTGCAAGCACAAAATAATTTTCTTTTTCTCACTCCACAACGTAAAATTTTTCTCTGCAACAGTATGCATGAAATACTCATCCTGGCAACATTGTATTTCCCCACTTTGCCCAATGACATTGTGGTTTCTGTACCAGAAATCGAGCGATAGATTTGGCCGCTGTCCCAGTCAAAACACAAATCTTCTGACATTTCATGTTCCATACGGAGCCCTCGTTCCCAAAGGCGCTTGTTTGCACCCCAGAAAGTGTATGTGTGATTTAATGCTCTGTGGTCAACAGTCCTGGCACCAGTTTTTCCAACACTGAGCCTCCCTATGATCCCAAATGCATAACATGTTTCCCACAGTGACTTCTATGTTGTCCAACTGCAATAATGACAATGCACAAATAATGTCAGAACTTGCAGCTAATGCCTCTTGGAAATTTTACAGTGGTTTCCAGCACAAACTGATGTAATCTCTTGTGTGCATAGTGAATGGTGTCTTCAAAGCATTTTTGTTCACTGAACCCTTTTGCACAACTGTAAGACTAGCTTCCCCCAACGCAGCTTGCTAAACTAATGGCTGCTTAGTCATTTTTGCAAACGGCATGCACGAGCACAGGGTGCTAGCACTATGTCATGGAAAATGTAGACTTAGCTCCTGTAATAAAACCACCAGCATGTGCAACTAACACTTTGTCTTTATTTGAACCATAACCAGTGCAGCCATTAGTTCAACAAACATGAATGCAGAGAAGCACCGTAGTCAATTGGGAAAAATGCCTAAATTTGTATGCCATAAGAATGCCAGTGCTAATGAATATTCTTGCCTTTTGTTTGCCTTCAATGTAAAAGGGCAAACAATAACATTACTTAAAATTGTGGAATTTTCATGTATGCTGCTGTTGAAATAACAATGTTTCACTTAGCATACAAGGTTTGTAACATAGAAACATATTATGCCACGTAAGGCCAGAAGCACAGCCACATTGCACGCAATTATGTGTTGACACTTGCTGGACCCACCATGCGCTCAGGTAAGGCAGCCCCATGTTGGAGAACCCATGAGACAGCACGGCAGGGCAGATGGTGGTCAGGCGGATGGTACGCCCCGCCTCCGTCTGTGACAGCTCCCGTTCCAGTGACAGCATCAAACCCATCACCGCAAATTTCGATGCGCTGTGAAAGAACATTGGAAGCGAGTGTTGTGTGCCTGTGATTTCCTAAGTTATGGGTGTCCCAATAAAGTTGGTATTAACAATGGTGGCATCGCAATTTCTGCACTCAGGCACTTCAGAAAGCATCTAGCCTTAACAGAGATATACCAACACTTCAAAAGCACGCCTGCCTTCATGCATTAAAAAGAAAAAGATGCGCCAATTAATCACTAAAAATTCTGTAACTTGCTTTGTTGCTAGGGTATAGTGCTTCTCAGTAAATGGCTTGGTTCATGTGCTGTGACATTAGATGTGGCTTGCAAGGCGATGTGCACTTATATATGACTATCAGTAAAAGCTACAATTACAAAGTGGGCCCAAAAGCGCTATGTATTTGAGAAATAAAAAAAAATAATAGAATATGATTGTGCACAGTGCGAAGCAACCAGGCTTCAATGGACGCCGGTGACCAAACATGCCATTCTATGTACTTCAATCTCATCCCTCTGCTGCCCACAACCGTGTTTTTGTTCCCTTTGCATCCATAAATATATCCGCATTCAGTTGTGTTATTATTTCGTGAAAATCAGCATGTGGTACTCGCACTGCTGGGCCCTATGAAGGACCTCATAACAATTGTTACCAGTGCTGTTAGTTGTGACACGCCCCTATTCTATTACGAATATTAATCCAAATATTTCTTTATTTTAGTGCAGCAATTAAATTTCACCTTGAACTTGAGATCGAACTACAGTGATGTCCTAGTTCAGTTTCTATGACGTCTGAACTTTCCTCGAGAAGCCAAATAACATAGCTTACACTGTCAAGAATCTGACTGAGAGTGCACAGAAATTTTGCAAATACAAGAAATGACGGAGATTTTGTGAGCAAGACAATCTTAATGGCTCCAGTGAAAGAACAATACTGATAACAGGTTGGTGTTGGTTATGACTTGCCAAAAACAGAAAAATGATGACATGAAGCTCTCTGTGTTTGTTTGTTTGTGTGTGTGTGTGCATGCATGTGTACATCATTTTATGCGTTTTTGTTCATCCCTGTTGTAGTACATCCAACAGGAAGTTTTTAAAATTTGGAAGAAGCAATCATATCTTAGTGTTTACTAAAGTGACCTGGATGGGCCTTTTGCACCATTCTAAGCATGTAGCACAGTGAGAACAAAAAGGGATTCATAATAGATCAAGTGATCTGCGCATCTAAGCATGCTACCATGTTTCCAAAGGCTACAAAAAGCTTCCAAAGGGCTGGCATGTTGCTTCTGTATTCATGCATTTGGGTTGAATGCACACTCACAACCAAAAATAAGTTTATGCAAGGTGTGATGGAAATATGAAGAAGCTATTTCCTGAGGCATGTAAAATAAATGAATTCCCTATTTTGAGTGACTAACTGAGTGACTGGATGTACAGTCACGAGCAAAAGTTTTAGGACCACGGTATCAGCAAAAAATTAAAATCTCTTCTATAGCAGCTCCATGACCTGGAATTGGTTTAATACATTGTATTAATCAAACACGCAGACATAGGCGTGTGCTCTTGATTTCAGCCGGAATGCCCCGGTTGGTGAAAAAAAAAATGGAAAAAAAAATTGCCATCTTTGGTCCTGAAACTTTTGCTTGCAACTGTACAGTTGCTTGGTTATTGCCTTCAGGTGCCAATTAATTCTGTGCATCAAAAATTTAATTTCCACACATTTTTTGCACCTTTAGAATATTGAAAACCATTGAGCTTCACAGGAAATGAAGAGTTTTCAATTCCTCAATGAGTTTTCTCAAGCTTAAAATGTGGACTCCATGCGACAACTCTTCATAGGAATGTCAGATATGAGTATCTTCACTGTGTCATGTCTAGCGCACTTGGACAGCACCTATCCAGACACTTAAAGTAGTACATGCCTGACATAAAACGTTGTGAACACGACAGAAGTGAATCTGCTATATGAGGACACTAACACTGCAAGGGAAGATAGCTCACCATCTACTTTCCAACTAATTTTACTAAATACACTTTAGGCTTACTATTCAAAATTGCAGCACAGGTCCAATCAGAAGTGCTTCAAGACATTTGTGGCATATTTTAAATATTGCAACTTTAATCAGTGCTTTTGATTTTGATGTATCATTTTTACGTGCACAATTGTACATGTAGCGTCTGAAGGGGTAGCACCTGAAGGGAAGCAATCAAGAAGCTATGAGGGGCAACAAAGTGAACAGCTCCAGATCAGTGTGCAGCACTACAAGCGTAACTGCGTTTCATGCCCAATGAAATGATGCCGCCATTGGTGGGAACCCAGCTTGCAACCTCAGGCATAGCTGATGCAGCAGCACAGCCACTGGGCCATGACGATGGGTGGATTAGCTAAATTTAAAGCAGCTGAACTGCTAAAAGTGCAGGGTACCTTCAAAAAGCCAGACTCAAGCGTAAAACAAAGGCTGGTCCCCACACTCACCAGTATTCAGTGTAGTTGGCTGCTCCTACCAGCCCAGCAAGAGACGAGACTGCCACAATGTGGCCTTGTTTGCGTTCGAGCATCTTGGGAAGAAACTCCTGGATCATCTGCAAATTTCCAAAGTTTCAAAAACAAATCAAATGCTTCCACTTCAGATAAAAAGTATTTGGTTGTAGAATTGCAATAGCCAGTTTCATTGAAGATTTGATTGTAACTGAACATACTGGTTTGCTACAATTATTGCCTGCAGTAGAATAAGGTTCACGCATATGTTTCATTGGCCACTAGAAGTGCTGCTTGTTAAGTCAGCCATGAATTGTGATTACTGTTCACTTCTTGCTCACTTACAAGTTGCTCAGTCAAAACTTCCACATAGTATTATGTGTATTGAAATAAATAAATGTGATGTTTTTGCTGCACGCCCCTTTCCATATTTCATTCTCATAATTTCAGAAGCAGAAAAATATTTGGTTTTCAATTCAATATTCAAGTATTTCTAATATTTGGATTTGATTTGATTATAAAATTTCACTATGTTTATGGAAAATTCTTTGGTCAGCCATTACAATGCCACATAAGAGAAAATATCTTAATGCGGATCAACACGAAGGACAGACAAAACAAAGTGCTACTTTCAAGTACATAAACAACATAATAGTAGTGATCAGTTATATTTCTCCTTCTTTGGGTTGTTTCAAGAGCATTAAACATGTTCCATTAGGCAGATTGATAACTGGCCCAACACTTTGTCTTTTAAGAAGTGTTCACGCAATAAGTACAAGTTAAGTGCTGCAGTAGTACAGGGGAGAGGGAGGTGATTCTTCAGTGCTTTAGTATGGTGTCTAAATGGTGTCTAATTGGTAAACCAATGTAATTTTTCATTACACAATACGCACCTGGCACAGAGTTTAATTTTAAGAATACTAGAGAATATTTGAATCCCTTTATGCATCTATATCTTTTTACTGAATCTATTTTGTGGTAAATTGTGCCATATGGCCCCCCTCACCCTATGCCTCATTGTAGGCCTGTGAGGTCTTTTTAAATAAATAAATAAATAAATAAAAAATCTGATGCTAGCGTCTGTGTGCACCACAAGTATGAGCAATCATCCTGCATGGGAGGAATGGTGGATTTGCCTAAACTTCCTCCTTCTGGTTTTAGAGACCTTGTGGATTCTTACATTAATGTTTCTAAAGCAAATGCTCACCACAATGCCTTTGTATGTAAGAGTCATCTAGCTTCTAATTTCCACCATTTGATTGTTTTCATAAGATCACAAACAGAAATGATCATTTATAATATTAAAAATAATTCTTGGCAAACATTATCAAGATTTAGCAGGCCTAGTTAAGATCGCCACAATCATGAAGTGAATTGAGGCACACTACATCTGTGCACTATTACACACCAGAAATGTGTAACACTACACGAATGAAACAAAAGAATAAAAGACACTGCAGTATGCTTTTGTTGACAAATTAATGCCAAATAAGAAAGATCTACATACTGCCCATGATTCTCATGGTGGCAGAATGATTGCAGCCCTATTCTCCCCTCTGATAATCTTAGTGTGAAATTCTGTGTTGCCCAACTCATGATGGCCAATGAAAGATGAGGGAACTGGTCTAATTTATTCTGCCTGGTGTTGTTTTACATGCGTCACAAGATATCCAAGTACACGGGCACATAAGCATCTTTGCTTTATATGACATGAATGTGGGACTTACCCAGAAATGGGACAGAGTGTTGACCTCCATGGTGCGTCGAACTTGGCTTGGGTTCATGTTCAGGATGGGCATGGCCTGGGCAATGCCCGCATTGTTCACCAGAATGTCCACATCTCCGATGAGCCGTCCGATCTTTTGAGCTATGTTCTTCACTTGGTCCTCGTCTGTGACATCACATGTGAAAGAGAAGCCCTTTCCGCCTGATGCCCGGATTGTCTTGGCCAGCTCATTGTTGCGAGCCTGCACATCAAAGAACAGGTTTGTACATCATTTAACTTTCACGGAGCAAAGCAGTTATACCATAAGAAACTGAGTTTGAGAATCTGTAATGTCATGCTGTAGTTCTAAGCTCTAATGTGCTCTAACAGAGGGAAAATTGTCATCTACTCGACTTGCAGCACACAGCTAGAGAGGAAACCAACACGGGAAAGAAAGCTTCACAGTTAAAAAAAAAGATGCATCCTGGTCGGGGATTTTTCTTACACTAAGCTACCCGTATGGGTTTCTTTTGTAGCTTCAGACAAACTTCTTTTCAGCTGAGAAGCAATCTTTCTGGGCCACCATTATGGGTTTCCTTTGTAGCTTTGGACGAATTTTTCTTAAACTGAGAAACTTTCTTTCTGAGCAACACGCATGGGCTTCGTTTGTAGCTTTGGATGAATTTTTTTCAACTGCAACACTTTCATTCTGAGAACCCCATGTGAGTTTCCTTAGTAGAATTGTGCTGCAAATCAGGTGGAGGACAATTTTCTTTTTCATTAACTGCACTCGGCTGCACGAGGTTTGACTGACCGTGCGCCGGGTAACGCGTCCTCTCCTGGGCGACCCGACCCTCTCTGCTCGTACAACGAGATTTGCAAACATAATTATCTGTCAAGAAGACTCCTGCCTTTGCCGCACTCCTGGCTGCGCAGGGCCCAGGCAGTCACTCTCAGACTTCTGCAAACAAGCACTTACCCGAGCCCCGCGGCACTGCACACAATGTGCCCCGAACGGTTCCCAAGCCTGGACTGCCCGCTGTGTGGTGATTAAGCGGACTTTGAACATGTCCTGTGGGGTTGCGCCTCTGCCGGTCCCCCTTTCACCCAAAAGGAAATGATGAGGCTAATTAGGGCCCAGGATCAGACCTCTCAAATTCTGGCAATCCAGAGGGCTCGCGAGAGGGCCGTTAGGTTTAACCTGATGGTCCCCGAGTGGGCCTAGCCAGGTGACGTTGAGTTTGCTTACGTCTATAGTGGACCAAATAGAGTTGTTTCACTCACTCACTCACTCTTACATCTTGCAGGGTCCTACAAAACTGATTTAAAATCAATGCTCCATATACACAATTGTGAATATGTTCACAATTTGTCATAGACAGTCGAAAACCAACTATGAGATTTGCAAATTTTCAACGTCATGGGGTAATTGGTGCAGCCATAAATAAATGTTAAATAATGGTATATTTCAAGGTAAAGTGATGCAAGAACAATCACAGTGGTGGGGAGCAGGTAATTTTTTTTATGCGTAAGTGTAGATGGCCTGTCTCTGAAATCGGTGAGATTATGGTTGAAATCATGACGGAAGTGAGTGCCAGAGGAGGAAGGCGCCGGATGGGGAGAACAAAATCGCTGCACTCGTGCCCTTTCCATTTGTGCTTTGACGCCGCCATGCTCGCTGCGCATGTTCGGGGCGTCTCTTCTCAGCATGTGTAGCAATATACGCTTTTCCTGCGGCATACCAAGCATCGTACTGCCGAGATTAATGTAGCGATTGTGTTCGCGTCCTTTCCATTTGTGCTTCGATGCCATGGAGCTCGCTGTGCATGTTCTCGGTGATCATACAAACCTGTGTGAAGTGGAACATCACTGTAACTTTTATTATTTTCATCCTTTGAATAAAATGAGCGAAGAGGAGTTAAATGACCACTTTGTGCATTAAATGACTTATGGATTCCCTGAAGGAGTCCGACTCTCTGTAATCTCTCTTTTATACCCGTGTTAAACATGTAGTTAAATAAAAAAAACATAATTCTGGAGTTTTACATTCCAAAGCCACAATATGAGTATGAGGCATACCACACTGTAGTAGGGGACTCCAGATTAATTTTGACAACCTGGAGTTCTTTAACATGACCCTAGACCTGACTACATGAGCGTTTTTGCATTCCCCCCTCCCACCACCATGCATTTTAGACGCAGGAGACTTGAAAACATTAGCTGTTAATAACAGGGACAAAATGTGCTTCTAACGTTTATGCTCAGCAGAGTGAAATACTAAACAAAACACAACTTGCCTGCATGTTGTCAAGAGACAATTTGCATTTTACTGTTTTTTTTAGTAAAGTTATAGAAGAACTTACACTCATGTAATAAACTACCTAAACAAATTTAAGCTTCTTTCTCCTCTGTAGCTTGGCTTTTGGCATGGTTATTCCACAGAATTGGCACTGATGCATTTTACTGATGAAATTAAGCGAATGATAGATAATGGGTCACTTGTGGGAGCAGTACTCATTGATTTAACTAAAGCATTTGATACTCTAAATGATTCAATTCTTCTGCATAAACCAGAGTCCTAAGGCATTACTGATCCTCCTTTAAAACTTCTCCATAGCTACCCAACTAATCGGTCTTAAACTGTGCATGGTAATGATGACCTTTCATTGGCTAAGTTAATCAACTGTGGTGTTCCTCAAGGTTATATATTTGGGTCCCTTTTTTGGTCCTGCTATTTATAAATAATCTAATCAATGCACTTACCAGTTCCAAGTGCCTCTTGTATACTGACGACACAACCATTTATTCATCTCGTTAAGTCACTGACAGCATTGCAAGATCACCTTAACACCGAACTTGACAATATCAACATATTTTGCTCACTAAATAATCTTTGAATTCTTCAAAAACAACTTTTGTTTTGTTTCCTAACCCTCAGGACCACAATTCCAGCTTCTTCAGGTATATCATTGAAATCTTACCATACCAATATCTGATAGTGTTCAGTTCCTAAGTGTCATTTTAGACAAACAACTGTCAGACTAACTTCTGAAAAAAAAAAAACATTCTGTACCATTCACATTATCATAAAAATATGCAGGTATTTTCAACCTCATATTCTTTGTTCGTTGTTCTTAGATTCATTATCATTTATCATACTGCTTATCATCGTGGGGCAGTACTTAAAGTATACATCCAAATCATCTTGAATGCCTTCAATATCAAGCACTAAAGCTTATGACCTTCCGCTCCTTCCACTCTAACTCTGCACCCATTTTCCAACAGCTCTGTATTCTACCTCATACCCAGTTATTTGAGCATAAGCTATTGATCACTCTGCTTCGTCTAGCTCATCACAACATATTTACTGACAGTGCGCGCCCGTTAATCTTCTTAATAAAATAACACTAGATTTTCTGGAAGTAATAACCTTCTATTACCAAAGGTCAAGTCTAATTATGGTAAATTTACAGTCAGTTTTCATGGTATTGAACTTCTATTCTATCCCAACAAACATTGTCATCTATTTCAGTTCAGTTTTTTAAAAAAAACTTACGAAATAATTTATTAGTCTAAATTCACTTTACCTTTGTCATAACATTCTCTTGTTTTCATCTGTTTATACATATTTTCCTTGTTCTGGTTAGCTTAGAAATATTATTAGTACTTTTGTATCTTAGTAATTACTAATTTTACACTCTGTTTTTAACTATTACTGATGATAGTTTATTTCGTGTTTTTTCATACATACTTTATAGATCTCATGTGCAACATGTATTTCATGTCTCCTTTTTTTGAAATTTTTGTTTTATTTTATACATACTGGTGTAACCCACTGCCTATTATGTGGCACTAATAAGAGCAGGTCCCCTTGACAAATTTTACTCTGGGACTTCCTAATGTGCTAAAATATTTGCATACTTATTTGTATGTGTACTTGAAACAATAATAAAGTCTCATACAATGGCTCCTTCTAATAGCAAAGCAGAACACACTGTAAAGGTAAACACAGAGGAAAAGTGGCTGTGCTAACTGCACATTTGGCAGACGACTCCTACAAGGAAATGAAATGAACCATCGACTCACAATGGCATATGAAGCTCACCCGCATGCCTGTTTCTGGGAGGTGAATTACCTGTACATGTTCTTACACTGAAGTTAGGTAATATCTGTTTTCTGAACTGTGAGAACTACATGCGGGAGCAACATGTACTCATGCCCTTTCAAACTATTTCTGTTCAATTATCAGTCTTCTGCCATATCCCAGTTTTTGACATAGCAGTGCTCATTGAATGCTTTATGGGAAAAAAAAAGCTTTATTGTTCTGCGTGATTGTTCCTATAAAGCAAAGAGGAGGTGGGAAAAAATGTGCACCTCATTTGAACAGTTGTAACAAATAATTAAATGTATAATGTACAATTACAGCTTACTGCACAAGGTTGCACGTCACTGTTGCAGCAAATGCTTTGCTCCTATTTGCATGCATGCGACAGTGAACACCATTGCTACATATTTTGCTGGAAAGTAATGCTTGTTACGGATTGTGGCACGGTGGTGCCATTTACTGCTGCAATGGACAAAACTTTTGTTAATCTGCATTTTTATTTTTTTTTTATTATTATAACATGTCGTCTGTACATGTTCTGTATTTCGTTCCACTCCCTTCTGTAACACCTTCGGGCCTTGAAGGTACAATAAATAAATAAAAGAGAATTCTCTCAAGGTGCGAACTTTATATGACACCTAAACACGAAGCACATCTTCAATGCGTTTTACGGCTATACAAGAAAGAACAAATACATCGAAGAAAATATGGGCATCTGCTCCCAGAAATATATATATATATATATATATATATATATATATATATATATATATATATATATATATATATATATATATATATATATATATCACTTGGCCCGTAGGCCAAGTGATTGAATAACGTGGTGAACATACAAACTTGCCAAGTATAAATAGGGATCTTTATGACGCAAGAGTTGTAGGGGCCCAACTAAATAAACAAAAAGAGGAGAAAGAAACGCCGCAAAACCGTCTCATCGAACGAGTTGCCTTGTGGATTTCTTCCTTGTCCACTCAAGGCCACGCGCGTGTGACCAGGAAAGAATGAAGAATCGGAAAAGCGCGCCGAAAACGACAAGAGGTGCAATCGACAGCGCGAGGGAGAGCAAAATAAAAGTGACAAAGTCGGTACCAACCGCAGTCGGTATTACTGTAGGAGACGGGTGGCGAATGCGGCGTGCGATATATCGATGGGGAAGTTTTCGCGCGGGTAGCAGCGTACAAAAACGCTATCAATGCGGGATCACGAGCTACACATTCCAACCAACCGAGAATAAGCATCGAAATGAAATAGGCAACTAATTTTGTTCAGATAAAGGTTAGTTTCCGAGCCAGCCGCGTATTGATTAGCGCTGTAACTCCACTTAACGCAATATAGGAAAGCAAAGCAAACGGCAAGAAACAACAGATCAAAGATTATAACACGCCGCACCACCGCTCGTTCGTATCGCTGTGCGATAAGCTTGTTTTACAAGAACAAAAAAGGACTGCAGCAAGTGATGGCAACACGATAATCCAGTCCGTCGCACCGGTGCAGTGTTGACAGAGCACGTTGGACTCGCATTTTAATTTTTATAACGCAACCGAGAAACGTTGTTAAGCAGAGTAGGAAAGCCAGAGTTGGACACTTCGTCTGAAAAAATTTGCCTGCGTTACGGATTCATTGTAGTAGTAGTACTACGCTAACCGCCACGCACAAAGCCCGCGGTTGCGCGCACCGCGCTCACCTGATCGATGTCGAGCAGCACTACTTTGGCGCCGAGGTTGGCGAAGCTGCGGGCGATCTCGCGTCCCAGACCTCGTGCGGCTCCCGTTACGACAACTACACTGCTTGACACGTCCTTTCTCGACTTCGGCACGAGGGCGCGGTACAGCGTCTCGGCCGACGCCAGCGCGAGTCGGACGAACAACCGTCCGAGCTCGATGCAGAAGAGCAGCCAGTTGAAGAGGCACAGTATCATGTCGCTAGTGCTGTTGCTGCTGCTGCTACAGTCGCCACTTCCGAAGTCGTGGTTTGGTCGCCCGTTGCGCGTGTGTATCATGAAGAAGCTGGCGCTCCGGATGCCGCGCCGATGCTGATGTTTCGAATCGGCGATGTCGCACCGTCGCGGACGCTCCGGCAGCTCACGCCTCCTTTCGATGCCGGCGCCGATGTTGTTCGCACCGACGGAAGATAGAGCGAACACGTTCTGCCAGTTCGGAAAACGCGCGCGCCCGGATGAAAACTCCGCGCAGATTGTTCTGTCGCACAAAGAGAAATAAGAGAAGGTTGTGTTGTTATGCGATCGAAGCCTTGAGGACTCCTCTCCCCGCTCGCCACTCCACTTGCAGAAGCGGCAGGAAAAAGAGACGTCAGGGAAGGAGGAGAGTGGGAGAGAGTGCTCGTTCTAGTGGTGTTTTAGCTTTTAACGCGAGTGGAGTGGGAGGCTGGACAGGCTTTATAGCCGCTGTATGCTCAGGGATGGAGGGAGAGAAAGATAGAACGTGGAGGCATGGAGCGTGCCCTAAGATCCACAGACAACAGATAGAGTTGGCAACAGCTGTAGCGCCTCTCGACCCTGCTGACAAGCTCCCAGCTTTCTCGTACCCTGCGCATGCCCTGCGCGCAAGATAAACACTCTGCACGTAGTTCATGCAGTGTGCCTGATATATACACGACGCCGCGTAGCTGGGCCTGTTATCCTGTTATCGTCGTGTAGAAGACGCGGAGAGGGGCCATCTATGCCTCTTTGCAAAAATTTGCCTCTTATAGCCGTCGTGATGAAAGGCCGGTCGATATCCTGGGACTACGATTTATTGTATAATAACAATTGTTCGAGGAATGCCATGCGAATCGGCGAACAGATTTCGCAGGTGCGAACAATTTTCGTAAATACCATAATTCACGCGTTCTTTGTTTTCTTTCTTACTTCTTTTTCTGTGAGTACGGTTGTTCTAATATGTTGCGAAAAAATGAATTGAAAAGCGAAACTCGTCACTTATTGCCATTGTTACTGATGGTAAATTGCGCTTCCATACGCAGAGGCAGAACCGAACCTAGTGGTAGGCTATTTAAATTACTTTAGTTAACCACCTCGTCATATGCCTTTCAAGTAGTCTGAGCGCTTGCAGGCGTCTGCTACTTTTGCTTGCATTCGAAGATAGTACCATATAGTACTATGAACCGAAAAGTCTTATTTTTCGCAATATATTGCAATCTTTAAACTAACAAACTTAAATACACTTAGAACAACAGAAATAAATAAGTAAATTGTATTGTTTTGTGCGTAACATGTGCTAGTCAGCGAAAGTACTATCCAAGTCAATCCGAGATTGTCTCTCCTTTTCTGCACGGCATGGAAAGTGTTTTCCATGTGCTCAGTCGTGCTGTGAACGTCTTTATTTAGCCACAAAATGGGCAAGGCTAGTAAAATCAAAATCGGAAAACAGCGCCGTAATGTACCTTTAGACGAGCAGCTTAAGGAGGAGGTGTCTGCCAGAAAAGCCAGAGTGAAGCCGAGGAACAGAAAGGATGAAGACGAACAGGTGAGAGGACCGTCGTCTTCAGACGTTGAACTCGATTCTCAAGCTCTAAAACGTAGCCGGTCACCAGCTTCCTTGTCGCACCAGAATAAGAACAGAAAGCCTACACATAATAAGGTCTTTAAGGCGGGTATTTTGGAGAAGGTTGTTGCTAGTGCAATACTATATCCACCATGGGATCTGTATTACAGTGTAACTGTCGTTAAATTTTTGCAGCTTTTACAGATTTATCGTGTCTCACTGTTCGGTTAAATCAAGATATAATCACTTTACGAGAAACTTGGCTTGCCCCAGATAAAAAAAATTCGTCTCAGGAATTATCGCTCTTTTCGTTTAGGTCGGTCTACAAGAGGTGGTGGATTACATTGGTTTCAACCAGAATTTGCCACAAAGCAAAGATAGCACTGAAACTTCTGCCCCTTGAATGGGAAATTCTAGTAATAGCTTTAAATCTAGCATTATGTTGTTCATTTTTCATCGCCAATATACTATCCGTCAGCAGTTCAGGACACACGGCTCTGGATATTGTAATTTATATTAGCGGAAATGTCATATTGGAGGTGATTTCAACTCTCATCATCGGACATGGGGTTTAAATACAGATCTGTGCGGTACTCGACCGTGGCATTGGTCTCGGGACAATAATCTTTTATGTCAAAATTCAGGTCATCCTACTCTTGTTAGAGGTTTAGCTACTTCGCCTCTAGATTTGTCTTTCTCAGGTTGAGGTCGTTGCGTATCCTCTTAGTCGACTGTTGACTAAGCCACAAGTAGTCACCACAGTCCGGTGATTTTTGAAATTATGTGCCTGGTAACATAACGGTCTCGGGCGCGAACATACATAAATTACAGCAAATTCCAAAGTAATTTGCGATCATCATTGGCTACCCTAACTGAAGCGAATTCTAAGCAAGAAGCATTAAGCATTTCCTCACTCTTAGAGGATTCGCGTAGAAAAGCTGAATTTGAGGTTCACTTAGTTAAAGATAAGTCCTCTTTGCGCTGATGGAATGATGACTGCTTGCGAGGATTATAGAAAAGGAAAAGCCACCTGGCTATTCGGCTTTCTTAGATACAAAAAAATGATTCCATTGCTGGTAAATGTCAAATCCCCACAAGACATGATAAGAGTCATTGGAAGTTACTGCTAAAGGGCTGGAGCACCACTTTTCTTCGCTTGTATTGATTTCCCGTACTGATGAGGATTTTACAAATGTATCTGTGGATGAATTGTCATATTCAAATGTCAAAAGTCTGACTGTAGCTCCAGGCCTTGATGGAGTTACTTCGGCCATGTTAAAAATCTTATCTAAAGAGTCGCAAGAAGATCTATTAAATATCATAAATTATTCTGTCAGAGCAGCTTGGATTCCACCAGAATGGGAGATTGCAAAGATTATACCGTTACCCAAAAAAATGGGAGTGGGCCTAGACAATGTTAGACCAATCGCCTTACATCAAATTTTGTAAAGTTGATGGAAGGAACCTTGCATGTTCTCGTTATGAATGTTATTAATACGAGAATGCTTCTTAGTCCATGTCAAACTGGATTCAGGCTGTTGTGCTGCATATGGCAGGTGCATATTGACCTGGAAAGTGGTATACAACTTGCACAGTGCCAAGGTCAGTATGCAGCATTGGTTACACTTGATAGCATAAAATACGGAATATTGGTAAGCCGGCTGTGAGAACTTAAGTTCCCCAAATATTTACAAGCATGGATTATGCAATTTTTAAGTGGCAAAGAATTTTATTGCTTTTGGAACAGCTTTTCATCGACTACATATAGACAAGCAAAAGGTGTTCCACAGGTGCCAGTGCTATCTCTGGTGTTATGTAATATTTTGTTGAGTTCTTCCATCCCATCCCAAGAGGATGTGCATACTTAGGTGTATACGGATGACATTGCATTCTTCTCATCAGCAAAGGACATTCGCACAACTTATGAAAACCTTCAGTGGTATTTATCTGTTCTAGAAGCTTCCCCAAATTCTGTTCATCTGGCTCTAAACATGAACAAGTGCTTATTGCGCATATTTCCTCTGAAGAACCCAGTACATACATCTCTGTTGTACCAGCTCGATTTCATTCCACAAATAGATGCTGTTAAGTATCTTTGTGTTATATATGACAGCTCTCTTTGATGGCATGTGCACACAGATTACATTGCTGCTAAGGGCGTTCGAGCAGTGGGTTTGTTAAGTAGACTGAGCCACAGTCGATCAGGGATGTGCAGGTTATCTGTTATCAATCTATGTGTATATGCCCCGTCCTGGAATTCGGCTGTGTGCCATACTCTGGGGTGCCTGCCTATAAGCTTCGCCCCCTTGTTCTTCTAGAAAAGCAGTCATTAAGACTATGTTTAGGGCTGCCCAAATTTGTAGCAAACATTATTTTGTATCTAGCAGCAAGATTTCCTTCTCTTGTAACTTAGTTTCATGTATTTGTGGTACAAACATTTTTAAGGATGTACAAATCACCAATAAGGCGCTGCCAAACAGTGTTCATTTCTCAGCCTAGTATGCTTTTTTATTGACATTGGCCTTGATTCCATACCCCTCAAGTTAATTTGTACAAACTCTTCTTGATCCTTTGAACGTTAGGATAGAGAGGTAAAGCCCATTTGTGGTGGGGAAAATTCTTTTAACATATATTTTGACAATATTTTTCCAAGCAATGCAAAGCACCGGCCCTAATGGATTTTAAGGGCTATTCAACAGGATTATTTAATAAAACGACAAACAAATGTAGTCATAGCGACTGATGCCACGCAGAACCAGTAAAAAAGTGGTATTGTTATATTCAGCCCTATTCTCGATTGGTCATTTTTACTGCGGCTTCCAGACTTTGTACCAATATTTCTTGCAGAATTTTTAGCAGTCGTTCTGGCCCATCATAAATTAAGTCCAACAATAGCTTATGTAGTCATTGTTACTGATTCTTTGTCCTTGTGCACTTAACTCACAGCAACTAATGAATCTCAGGTTCTTCGAGTGTTTAAATCCTTAGTACTTCAACACTTAACTAATAACCATTTAGACTAGGTACCTGGGCATACAGGCCTAGTTCTAAATGAAACGGCTTATTCATTGGCCCAGCCGTTCAATTTCTCCCTGCATCTGCCTTGATCATAGCTGCAAGATTTCGGGAACAAGTGATGTTGCTAGAATTCTCTGTACCATCTACAACAAATTCGTCAGATTTTAAACACTTATTGTACCCCTCAAAAAGCACTGTATGCCAATAGAGAAAAATTGAAGTAACCTTTGATAGGCTTCACTGTTGCATACCTTCTTTAAATATTTGTTTTTACAGGGCTGGTCTGGCACCGTCACCAATTCGTCATATGTGTAAAGAAGATGAGACCATAAAACATTTTTTACTTTCTTGTCGACGATTTATTAGCTTAAATAAACGGACCCTAGGAACACCACTCCGCCTTCTTGGATTAGATTTAGCTGTTCGAAATGTACTATCCTTAGTTGCCTCTACACTTGGGCATATCGGTGGGAAGGTTAGGACTGCCGTCCAGGATTCCTTTTAGGATCAATGAGATTTAAACTTTGAATACAAAATTTCTAGCCTCCTTTCCTTTCACCAAAATTGAACTTGAATTGTTTTACTTGATGGTCATGGTAGAATTTTCAGTTTCATAAAATCATGCAGGCTCTTCAATCTCTATCTTTCGATTGTAGCTTACCTATTATAAAATTTTGACTTATGTTATGCTTTACTATAACCTTCCTGATTCTTGGCCAATCCCCCAGAGTGGGTACATGCCAGTAGGTCACAAGGATCAAAATTTACGTCTTCTCAAACTCGCGCAGATTTTGGTGCCTCGGCATAGATCGCTGACCACGCCATCTTCTGTTGCAGTTTGTAGATGACAAGCTCACGAAGAAGATTCTAGACCAGGCTCGCAAACAGCAGGAGGACCTGGAAGAAGAGCATGGACTCCAATCCAGGTAACCTGAGGGAGCTCGCTGCTTAGGTAGTCAGCTCAAAGCCGAACTCTATGCTCATAGCTATTGTCTTGGCACGACCACTTTATCCATGCTCCTGTAACTCGTTGTCTGAAGGCATGATGGCGAGTCACGAAATTTAACTTAATTAGCGGCCATTGTTGTCTCATCGGCTGCAGTGGCAGGGAATGATGTTTTCATCACCGTGGTCTTTGGCACGAATTATTGCGAGTGTGCCATACCATTGTTGTTGCTGGAAAAGTGTGTAAACATTCTTTTCTTTGCTAGCGCATTTAAATGCTGTTGACACTGAAACCCTAGTCTGTACCCCCCATATTCACACTTGCTACCTGTTTTTCCCTTTAGCCTGTGAACAGTGTGTTTTTGGGCCCCCTCAACTTAATGTGTGTTGATCAGCTACGATCTACTGCCCACACCTAATGATCATTCGAAAATCACAATGCGGGCTTAAATGTCTAAAAAGAAATTTGCTGCAGCATTCGCCGTCATTACTCGCAAGAAAAATGGCAGATGATATATTTCGCTATTTGCTCAGTAGAAAAAGATGTCACGAGTGGATCAGATGGAATCGCATACGTATAAGGGGGCACATTTACATTAAACTATGTTTTCATGCATGTCTCCTTTTCGCCAAAGCACGTACTGTTGTTTGCGCCAAGAGAATGCCTCAAGATTGAAATCACTAATGAAGATTATAACCACATAGAAAAAAAACATGTTGCAAGAAAAACATGCTGCATGCATGTTTTTGAAGGTATGCGCTAAATCGATTAATATGTGTAAAGTAGGCTAAAGAAAACAGTACATCTGTTTCCAGTGCCAGTATGTAGTCGTGTGTGTGTGTTTTTATTCTTTTTCAGGCAAATTTGTCAAATGGCGCTACGTTTTTCCAATACACTGCATGTTTACTAGTCACTTGTGCTGCTGTATCTGAAGTATTTTTTAGAGCTAACTTCGGGAATCAACATTTGCCAATGCAGCAAAACTCGCTTACAATTCCAATTCTTGATCGGCCCTGCCACTGTGCATTTTATTTTATTAATTCTGAAAATGAAAGGACTGTTCAAACTAAATCTTTGATGGAAATGTTTACTTCATGCAGTAACTGTCATGCTGGCTTAAAAATGACTAAGCTGTGTCATCTTTGCAGCTCAGCTGGAGTCAAGTTCAAGGTGCCTGATGCCAAGCCTCGGCTGCTCAACAAGGGTGCGTCAAGTGATGACGAAGATGACTATGAGGAGCCTCCTGAAGATGACACATTTTATGAGACGATTGTGAGTGGGACTGTCAGCATATTCATCGTTGCACAAGGTTTTCAAGAGCGAAAGGTTTCTTCTGTCAGATAAATAATAACAGGGAGGTTAAAATAGTGAAATTTTCTGATCAATTCAATATCAATATATGAAAAATAAAGAACTGCCCAAAGTGTTTAATACATTTTCTAATAGTTTCTTATTTTTAAATTTTAAGAGAGGCACAGGGATGGTGAACAGTTCCTAGCTCAGGGTCAACCAAGAAAGTAGAGACATAAAGGCACGAAACCTTCCGGCTATTCAGTGTGTCTACTGAGAAGTTCAGTATCGATATAGCAATTCACACACACACACACACACACAAAAAAAAAAAACAGAGCCACCCGGTGAGGGGGTTGGGGGGGGGGGGAGTACATTCTGTATTTGATTCTATATTTGGTTTCCATATTAAACTGTTTGAATAATAAGAGTAATAAATTGTACTTGTTTGAAAATTCTGCACAGCACTTTGTTATTAGTTTTGTTTGTAGCAATTCCCATATTTTAAGCTCGAAAGAGAATGAATGAGAGTTCGAAAATTTGTGTCTGTACCTTTTAAAATTTATGTGGAATGACTTTTTTATTATGCTGAAAATTGCTTGAGGACGTGGAGTGACTGTTTGAATCATCATTTTCCAAAACCTCACACAGGAAGTGGATGAGGCAGATGAGAAGGCACTCGAGTTATTTATGAACGAGAACAGCAAGTCTCGACGCACATTGGCCGACATTATCATGGAGAAGCTCAAGGAGCATGAGACAGAGGTGGCCACGCTATTTTCAGGTGAGTGTCCGTGCATTCTGGGGATTATCTGCCCTTACTTCGTCGCATCTAGCAATTGAAATTACTGTCAAATGACATTGTGTTGTCGCTGGGATAATTAGCAATGGCCAAAATTACCACCCTGTTGCCTATTGCTGATACGAACACACATTACATTTAGTTGTGAAAACAACTATTTACAGTGTACAAAACAAAGAAAACACGTGTACAACTCTCTCACGCACGTTTGCTCAGCCCTTTGGGTTTCACACATACTGTTCAGTGATACTACTGCTGCGCGAAATGTGCTGAACTGCACCGAGAGGCAAACCCTGCTACATTCTGCTACATTTCAGTAAAATCTGTGTCCACCCTGTGCTGAAAGGGTTGCTCGGGCTTTTAAAAATGGTACTAAGAACCGCTGTATTTAAAAATGCATCCTAACTTGAAGCCCGTGCTTGACTTGACTTAAATGACGCCTGGTGTGAACGTGCCCAGTACGCTCACTGTATTTCTTTAGGCGCGTTCACAACAGGCGTCATTTAGATGAAGTCAAATGTGGGCTTCAAGCTAAGATGCATTTCTGAATGTGGGGGTAAGTCCCCAAGCGCCGTTTTACCGCACCATCGGAAGTGGCATAGCGTGGACCAGCAGCTGCATTAGCTTCGTAGTGGAGCAAGTCAAGCCTCTTAAGTTAAACCTACATCGTACTGCTGTTTCTTGAGTGTGCTGTTGTCAACATTCAATACCTTCCATCCCAACACATATGGGATCCTTAGGCAACGGGACAGCATTGCTTTTCGGGCGACAGTAAGCAATAGCACTGGTGTCGAGCCAGACGCTACACTCCTCTCTGTGTGACCAATGTAAAATGGTAACTGAAATTTTGGACAGTGTATGGTGTCTCGCTCGAATTTTCGAACGTAGCGCAGGTATTAGCACAGACATGGTGGCGGTGAAAAATTTTTCTGCTGTTCCATTTGTTGCCTATCCCCCACTTTGGTTGGCCTGGCGATTTAAAGGTGTAAGAATGGCGTACGGCTGCTACTAAGCTTTTGGTTGACTCTGCACCAAACAGTGACTTTCGCCGCTGGATACTGGCCTTGACAAAAATTTCTGTATTGTATGGCCATTATAGCATGCAGGCACATTGAGCTGCGTGACGAGCAAAAGTGTGCCGCTCCCACAGTGTCGACCATTGCGGCATTTCAATTAGACGGTGTATCAGTGAGACACAGCACAGGACAAAAGTAAGCCAATTTTTCATGACGCTGGTGTTGTAAAAAGTAATGAAATACCTAATTTTACTGCTAAACTTGGTGTTCTTGGACTGCCCACGCATTTATTCGGATGTTCTTGCAAGAAGTTTGAGAAATTCATTGGCAGCCATTTTCACCATTAAGTTTGACTCTCGGCATGCTAATTTCACATTAAGAGGCAAATGTCCTGACACAATGACAATCCCACCTTGTGACATTGTTGAGTAAGTAGCACGCCAGCCTAGAAGCCTGCGAAGCTTATTGCAGCTGTGCTACTGCCCTTTCTCAGCCAACATTTCCTCTCGATAAGCTATGCATATGTCATTTGTGGGTGCAGAGTCTGTGTCTAGACTCTCGCCTATAAATGCAAAATTAGCCTACTGAGTGTCAAATTTAATGATGAAAATCTTGGAATGAACGCATTCTTGAAGAACCGAACAAAATGAAATCTTCGAATTTACCACTCAATTTTTAATATATAAACATATGCCTAACTTGTGAAATAATTTTTTTTTGCTGGCTTTTTTTGTTCACAAAAAATTGTCTGACAAAGCAAATAAATTACGCATATGCAAGCAACTATTTGTGCAGATAGCATTTGCCAAGAAAAAATTATCGATGCTTTAACTTTAAAGGACTTCGATGATCTGGAAAGAACAGTGGTGCAAGAATGGAAAAAAAAAGTACCAATTTTATGGAGGAGAAGCTTGTTTAAGATTACTGCAGAGCACTCTCCTGAAGTATTCCCAATCCTTTAGATGTTGTTGAAGACAAGGCCTTCTTTGGAGACTTGAAGTCAACTTGGGGTCTGCGAGGTTGGGGTATCTGGCCACATTCATCTCAATAAATTAGATGATTTGAGGTCTTCTAGTGCACAAAAAAAAGGCGTCGAAATTGAGCTCGTAATGAAAAAAGGCACACAAAGTTAAGCTATGCACAGAGCAGTAAAAATGCGCAATTAGCTCAAGAAGGGTCAAAATGAAACCCAGGTGCGTTGGTCAAAAGTTCGTGCACTTTGAACTGGAAGTCTGGCTTTACTCAGCAAAAAAATATAGGCCGATCCTGGAGATAGTGCAGTAAAAGAATGTGGATTGATGCCGAATGTAGTGCAGTGTAAACAACAAACCACGGGGTACAGTAATGTGCCCAAGAGGACCTTGTCTTTCTTTGTGTCAACCACTTTTGACTTGCCTTTTTTTTTTTTCTGCATAAAAGTGAATCAATACTATGTGTCAGTTATTCAGTTTTCCCCGGAAGGCGCCACCCTTGTCCCCGGCTTTCCACATGCCATGTTTACAATGCTTGCTTGTCCCCCCGCAACAGCTGAGTCGTCTGGCTTTTGGCTTCCACAACATTCAACTGCTTGTTAGAGGCTCTTGGTCGCTACTGTTGTGCCTGAGCAGATGGTCTCGTAAATCATTGCAGATGCGGGCAGTATGCAGATGGCTGACTTGGATCCCAAGGTTGTGGAGATGTACCGTGGGGTAAAGAAAGTGCTGAGTCGGTACCGCTCTGGCAAGCTGCCCAAGGCATTCAAGATCATCCCTGCACTCTCCAACTGGGAACAGGTAAGAGTGGTTCTTTCGTACTGCTGCATGGCTACGACAGATTGGCCACACAGCGTGAATGACTCAGTGTCCTTTCACAGCAGTAGGTCCTGCAGCTGCACACGGAGGAATAAATCCTTAGCCAAGTTAATTTTCAGTCCAAGCTCTTCTTTGGCTTTAATGAAACTTAGCATGGCTGCATAATTGTTTGAGCGCTGCTCACACCTTAGCCTATTAATACGCCGTGTTAGGTGTAATATATCTCGCCTCATCCAGCAAATTTTCATAGCTTTCTTCTTTCTTTGAATGGAATGAAACACTGAATAAATTTTTTAACCAAGCATTCGAACTAACCAACCAATACATTAACATCACAAGTAGAATTTAGTGCAACAAATTCTTCAAAACCACCTGATAGAGTGTCTGTTATTGAAACATCATCAGCGCGATTAAAATCGGGAAATGTAGAGAAAACAAAATGTCCCGCTTCGGCAAAGCCTTGCTGGATTTACTGCATGTGATCTCTCTGAGAACACAGTTGTGCTGGAGTCTGTGCGATTTGCTCTTGAAAATATCTGAAGTTGTGCGGGAAAGCAAAGCTACTACTGTTGCGTTCAGAGAGTCGTATTCAGAATGCAACATCAATAGTGCTCGCTTATTTGGTTCAGATTTTTCACTTCTCACAATAAAGGCTTATGTGCAAGGGGCAGATGCACGGACAATCAATCCATGTAGTCTTGAGGCTAGTATTTTGAACAAATAAGAGTTTCCAGCAGAAATTGCCAGAGCAAATTGTGGCTCCAGTGTCTATGGAATCTGCCAGCATGGCTGTTCAGCCAGCACAGGAAGGATGAAATAGTACTACGTGGATTCTCCTAAACTTTGGCCTTCTTGCTTTAAACATTGTAGTGACTTGGCAAATTGATCATTTTGAACAATATATTGCAATATAAGTGCAGCAATTTTATAATAATAATAATATTTGGGGTTTTACGTGCCAAAACCACTTTCTGATTATGAGGCACGCCGTAGTGGAGGACTCCGGAAATTTTGACCACCTGGGGTTCTTTAACGTGCGCCTAAATCTAAGCACACGGGTGTTTTCGTATTTTGCCCCCATCGAAATGCGGCCGCCGTGTGCAGCAATTTTCAATGAGTATGCATGTGCACAGACACTTACTGCCTTCATACATTAAGAAAAAAAAAAGAAAGAGTTTCTTGGAAATGTAGAAAGATGAAGCATAATAAATAACGACACAGAAACGCCTGAAGCCAGAAGCGTGATGATTAGACAAATCCATATGCTACCTACCACTACCACAGTAGCTGAATGACCGCTGTGCTAGAGTTCTGACATGACGCGGCAGCAGCACTTCTGTGGTGCTTGATGCATCCCACGGCTGGAGCGAATGTTTCTTCTGTCGAAGCGCTGTGGTAGCATAGTGGCTATGGCGTTGAGCCGCTAAGCTCTTGGTTGTGGGTTTGATCCTGGCCACAGGCGACTAATTTCGATGGGGGGCCAAATGCAAGATCAGTCGTGTACTTAGATGCAGGTGCACATTAATGAAGCCCAGATATAGTCAACACTAACCTGGAGTCCCCCCTCCACAGTGTGCCTTATAATCATATCATGCTTTTGGCACGTAAGAACCCAGAATCTACTTTGTTGGAACTTTAGTTTCTGTTGCTCAAAGAAGCACGGCACATGCACCTGTTATGCTGACACGACTTATAAGAAAGAGCAGCTGGCCAAGGACGGCCGCTGCTGCAGCAGGTCCTGCACGCTACAGTTGCTGTCGTTTACTGCGCTTCTGAACTTATGTACGGCATCACCTGCGTGTTGTGCGAAGAAATATTTACAGCTCGAGTGTCTGGTTGTGTTTGCTGGCCGTGTACAGTGAAGCTGGCTTCTGTTGCAATTAAGGGTGTGCGAATGTTCCAAAGTTACTAATAATGAAATTTAATTATGCCCTATTTGATTCGGTCTTTGAATCACATGCTAGTTGGTATTCGTAACTACGAATTTCTTTCTAATAGTGTTCAAATAAACAAAATCCTCTATTGTGTGCAGTCAAACATAAAATTGGAGCTAAAGTGCTATAAATTTTAATCCCAGTGGCTATAGTAGGCATTAAACACCAGAAGTTATTATTATTTATTTTTATTTATTTATACAATACTGCAGACCAGAAGTCCAAGCAGGGTGAGCAAAATACAAAGATGTAGCAGAGCAGGCTGTTTGTCACTCAGAGAGGCAGACTTTTGCTTTTAAACAGCAATCGATCGCACTCCCTGAGGAAGTCTGGGTATCTAAACAAAGTGCCTATCTGTTTCGGATGTGTCATTCAGACATTTAATAAGCAGTGCTTCAACACATGTAATGTTAAGACAGAAATTTACTAACAGTCTGAATACTACAATATGAGCTTAATTTTATATTGCTGGGGAGAACGACTGCTTTTTATTAAAAGCCATTTGAAAAGGATTCAATTAGTTTCTGGCGCCATTCTATTCATATTTCATTCGCTCTCAAAAATTACCATCGGCACACTCCTAGTTTGTAATGATCCAGCTATGCATTGGTCATTGTGTTGATGTTGCTCTGTGTGTTCTATGGCAGGTGCTGTACCTAACTGACCCCGACTCATGGTCATCAGCTGCGATGTACCAGGCAACTCGTATTTTCGCTTCAAACCTCAAGGAGAAGATGGCTCAGAGGTGAGTGCCTTTGCCTGTGCTTGTGCCCAGGTCTTTTGTACCCCTACTTCTGTAGAAGCAAAGTTTGTGCTGCGGTGATGCTTTCTAAAAAAGTTTTTCTTGTTTATAGGTTTTACAACCTTGTCCTGCTGCCACGTGTGCGAGATGACATAGCCGAGTATAAGAAGCTCAACTACCACCTGTACCAGGTATTACATGAGCTGTTGCTGTTACATTGGAGGGTGGCGCTAGTGGGCACAGCTGAAGTGCACAAATACTATCTGCACCTCAAAACTGTAGACATGGAATGGAGAAAGAGGACATAAGAGCTGGTTACCAAGTGCAGGGTAACTGGAAGAACAAGTAGGCAACCCGGAGTCATCAAAATATTCTGATAGAAACCATCTCGTGACGAACGTCGACATTGATGAAATTAGCATAGAAGCAACGTAGCAATGCACCGTATTGCCATCGCTGAAACGAGTCGTATGACGCATGTACGCAGCTGGGTTTCTCTCGTGCATTCCTCTGGACACGCTGCGTCATCTAGCGGTGCTGCCACTATGTACACACTTGGTGCATCTGAATATTGTCACGTCGTCATGATGGCATAGAATAACACAATCGAAAGGGCGACTTTGAAAGGTTAACTCTTTGTTGGGTGAACCTGTGCCCAGCGAAACAAGTGGCACTCAAAGTACAAGTACAAGTACACTTGACTAGTGGTATAAGTTAGTGCTAAGCGAATACTGAGGCAGACACAAGCAATTCATAAAGCATGGTCGCGTGCTGGAATACGGTAGAAAATGACATACTTTCGTTGTCTGTGCTCATGACTACACGATGTGGGAAGAAGCAGACAAAATGGAAGGACACTAGAACCTTGTTGATACTTTCCCTTTATGTACGTTTTCCTGCCACCAATGTTCGCGATCGAGAACACAAAACATGACCCAATGGAGTTATGATCATTTTTTACCGCTTCATACATTCCCAGAAAACATGATTTTTCGGCACCAACGTTTAGTATGTTGCCAAACTGCAATCACATGATAGGTTTTCCGGCTGCTAGATCTTATGTAAACAAGGAAATGCGTGAAGCAGGCGCGATAGAGAACAGTCCACTATAACTGCCCGCCATGGCAGCTTCACTGCTATACTCGCCTGCCCGTTTCACGTGAGAATGCCGGCGCGCACTCGATTTCTCATTTTGGTACCAGCAAATCTCCTCCGGGGTCATCGCACGCGGCAGTCACAGCTGTCACCGCCAATCTTATTGTGATAAACACCTTCGCCTATTTGTTCCACAGCGCGTGGTGTCGTCCAAAGCGCAGCAAATGCTTTTAATATGTGATAAATGCACTGTCATTCTTTGCTGTAGACTGTGATCGTATACATTTTCCATCCGCTAGATCCCATGTGAAGAAGAAAAGGCATGAGGCATGATCAAGGCCAGTACCTATATAGCAGCCCATCTCACATGAAAACGACGGCGCACACAGTTCTTATTCCGGCACCAGCAAATCTCCGCCAGGTCGTCGCACACCGCATTCACAGCTACCAGTGCCAAACCCATTGCGATAAGCATCTTCACCTATCTGTTCTACAGCGCGTGGTGCATAGTGCCATTGGTAGTGTACTGCACGCTTTTAGTAGGCAATAATCCAAACACGCTGCTGTTCCCTGCTGCAGGTGGCGTAATGTGGGCATCACTTTTCGCTTCGGCGGCATCTGGCATCGCCCACCAGCTTGATTGCCCACTCTTAAAACGCCACGCAACAGGAAAACAGCAAAACGCGTCTTGGGCCACCGAAGCACCACCTGCATAACGCGCGTTGGCATCTTGTGCTGCAACAATCCACGTGACGCTTCGCATTATGTATATGTCAAAAATATTTGAGTCTGTCAGATCTTTTTAGTTACTTCGGATCGTACGTTTTCCTGGGTAGTAAATTTTTTTTGCGGCTTTTTCCAAAACTTATGAACGAGGTGGTTCTACTGTAACTCTCTTGCTGTGGTGTGAAGTAAAACAAGAACACGCAGTCGTTCGGTTTGGGTGCTTTATTATTTCTCTAAATGTTAATTAATCTATTGAAGCAACACACTACACAAATACCAGATGTTGCCCAGAATAATTCTCGAAGTTACATGTCACTTTGAGCGATGTCACAGCAGTGCAATGCACATAGGGCAAACAATGTTCAGTTTCAAATTTCAGCTCTTCTGTGGCGCGTAGTGATCTAATACTTAGCGGACACAATCGTTAATGTGCATTGTATGCACACTGCTTGTCAGCTCAAAATGGCCAGACCTAGTGAGGGGTCCTTTGTCATGATGACTACTGGTTTATAAAGATTGCACAGTGATGCCCATGAATAAGGGCATCACTGTGCAATCAGGGTGCATTAAGTGACTGCATTCTTCGCTGCTGCCACCTCCAAGTTCCTTGCTCACAAAGCGCACATTAGCCCAGTAGTCAATTCCTTTCCACAGGCCCATTAGGGCTTGCTTTCCTGCTTGCATGTGCGTCACCACCTCTTAACAGAGTGCAATTATCTTGCTAGCCAAGTTCACTTGTGCACTGATTTTGACTGTGTCCTCTCTTGCTGTTCTTCCAGGCCCTGCGCAAAGCCCTGTTCAAACCAGGTGCCTTCTTCAAGGGGATCATACTTCCTTTGTGCGAGGTTCGTTCACCTGAGTATCCCCTGCTGTATGCAAGCTTTCTTGGTATTTTCTCCCTCTAGTCCCTGCAGCTTGCTAGGTTTTATACCATAGCTTAGATCACTTATAACGTAAGTCATCGTAGTTGCGCACTTCCGCGCTATATAAGTGGGTACCGTGCTGCAACCAAAACAGTTTTCAAAGGCTGTGCATGTGAAAAACATGTAGACCAAGCAGCTGCATGTCTCCAGGAATTGAAGCATACGACCAGGATGTGCCCTCACTTTCGTTGGCAAGGTGACTCCTCCATTTTCCAAGTGCCGTACAACCAGTGCAAAACATTTCATTGACACTGCACTTAACCGCAACAGCTTTTGCGGCTGACTCCCTACAGGACAACGCTGGTTAGGCCTAGCTAGCGGGCTAGTCTGGTGGCATGTCATCAAGGGAAGGTTATCAAAGGTATTTTGATAAATGTTTGTGCCCATAGATGAATACACATTGATCTGGTGCAACATCAGGTGCACAGGCTGCACTGACCGTAGCATGCGTGAAGTGGGCAACTTTGCGCACGATCAGCCAGCAACTATCCGGAACTCGTATTGCATAAGTTTATAGGTGCGCGAACTGGTATAGGGAATGGCAAAAGCTCACATGCAGACAATATTCTGAAATTATCAATTTGCGGAAAACAGTTTAAACTAACAGCGCCACAAAGTCATGATCGCATGCACAATATGTGCACTTCATGACGGTGCGCATTGCGACAGACTAATGTGAAACGCACTCACGGCCTCGACCAATTTTCCCATGGTGCTGGAGTTGTAAAACATAGCGCATTTTACCGTTGAAATTAATTTTTCCGGTCTGCGAAATAATTCAGATACCTTTGCGACCCCGTATGTGTAAAAAAAAGTGAAACAAACAACAATCAAATTCAGTCCCTGCAAGCCTCGGCAGCTTTAGCATACAACATGATGCACTGTGCACTTGGGCACCTTAGCTGGAGCAAAACGGCGAAGAAGTGGGAAACGCTAGAAGCAGGCAAATGGCATCCAGAACATAAGCGAAATGCATTTAACCCGCGTTCTGCACTGTGGACAAACCGAACAAAATATGGGTAGGCCGTGATTAACTTCGTCGCTTACCCATGCAAACATGATTAGGTGCAAAAAACAAGATCACAATAAAAAGCACGAGGAAAAGAAATTTTCCACCGAATGGCGATGATCCATTGCTGCTGCTCATGTGGCTTCGCGGGGAATGATTACAACGGTTTCAGCGGCAAATTTTTTGCAGGTATTTGACAACCGCACTACGTGACTGTTGTTCTTCGACATGCCTTGAAGCTTTGGCCACCACACACGTGCAAAGAGTGTTGCTTATTTTGCTCTGAAAACGCTAACAAAACAGAGAAGCACAAGCAAACATGTTGAAAACTACAGTAGATGGCTGCCTCCTTTCCCGAGTGCACTTCCCAAGCCTGCCACCAGCGATGCGTCCGTTGGTGCGCACTACACGTATACTAACCACTTCACTAGCTTGTCGTGCGACGAATGCAACTCCGAAATGATAAAAACACGTGGCGTGACTTGTTGCTGCTAGCTTAGCAGGCAAAATAACATGTTTTGAGTGAGCTTTCATAACAGAATACTGAAAGTGGTGTGTTGTTGTCTCACGCAATGTGAAGATAGGGTGGCTAGCGAATACTACTTCTATTGTCATCTTAAGATGGCAGTGATGAGTGCGCTGGCTAGGCTGGCTCTGCAATGGGTTGTTTCGAATACCGCAAACAGGCTTTTTGGTTTCTTATCTGATGGCACCAAGCTGATAGTTTTTGAACCAGTTTCCCTGGGAGAAAGGAAAACTCTGCAAAGAATCGGTTAAGTAGTGTAATAATTTATTGTGAGCTATCGTGAGCCTGTGAAAATCTCGGGGCAGGTCGGGAATAGCTGTTTTGGAGGGAGATGAGATGTGTTTAATGCATTAACTGCATTCTAAGCTCTGCTAAGACAGATGCCACTAAAGGGGTCACTGTTGGGATAGCCATTGAGGTTAGGCAAGAGCGTGCTAACCAGTCAAGATTACATTATCTGGCGAAGGCCAACTTTATGATTGATATAATGAAAGTTTGGGCCCATGGAAATGTGCGTGCGCTGGCAGGGCCCTAAGCTTAGGATCGAATTAACCAGAGTCAAATTAATGGAAGTTTACTGTACATAGACATGCAAATACAGCCTAGGTACTCAGAAAGAGGTAAGGAGGTCGCTAACCAAAAAATTCGTATTAACCAGAGTCGAATTAACGAGTCTCCTGTACAATGTCGTGTGAATACAGCATACAAACATACATAAGGAGGTCCCAAAAGGCTACATTGGAGAGAAAGCTCTTTTGAGTACATGCACAAACGTAAGATGTACAAAATAGCAATGGGTAACAGGAAGAGAAAACACGTGCAAAAGCTTGGCAATGTCATATGCGTGGCTGTTAGGAAACAAACATGCATGTTTTTTGAGAATCGGGGGGCCATGCTTCTGCTCACTGCAGAATATTGCACGTAGGCAATGGTTCGCTCACTTTTTCCTTTCGACTTTTCTCGTTTCAGTCGGGGACTTGCACTTTACGCGAGGCCATCATCGTGGGCAGTGTGTTGAGTAAGAACTCGGTGCCCATGCTGCACGCTTGCGCGGCCATGCTGAAGATCGCAGAGATGCCCTACACGGGTGCCAACTCGATCTTCCTGCGCCTACTGATCGACAAGAAGTACACCCTGCCCTATCGGGTCATCGATGCAGTCGTGCATCACTTCCTCAAGTGAGCCCCGTTTGTTGCTGCGTCGCGGCACTGCGGCACGAGCCCCCGACACCTTACTCGCAGACAAGTTCCTGTAGCAATGAGTGGGAAAGCTACAAAGCGCACTCGCGTGACAGTGCTCCTGAAAATGACCTCACAGTTTCACTTGCATGTGTCTAAGCCTGGGAACAGAGAACGTAAACATTGTACTTACTGCAGCACTTAAAAGCCAACTTTCTTATTTGTAGATAGATCTTAATCATGCTTGCATACCTTGCGTATTAGAGCAAAGCTTTCTTTGCCTACCATCCCGTGGTTTTGGCTGGGTCAGTCAGTCGTTGGTCGGGTTCTTGCCGAGAAGATTCGACCTCGATTTTATAAAAACATAAAAGCTCGTCCGGCGGCACAGAATTCGAACTTTGGCCTGCCTGCACAGCAGCTTGGTACTCTAACCGTTAGGCCATTAATCATTATGATTTTCATACAAACGCACACCCACAACGGGCAATGTGCCAAGAATTTGCTTGTACATATAATGAGAAGAAACAAAGAAATACATGCAATATAAGATTTGTCACATTGCATAGCACAAGTCTGGAAGAGTACATGCGTGTGCCAATTTTCTTTATGGCAAAGATCAAGCAACGAAATGGGTAAATTTATTGCGCTTCATTAACTGCTTCACGAAAGCTTTACCTCACAAAGAAACCAACGTGTGCGTTGGACCTGCCTACATGTTTTGTTTTTGCTTTGGTGTGCTGATACTAAAAATTGCCCTAGGACAAACAGTTCTTTATATACTGTAAAAACTGTTCTTTTTTCTTTTTGAGAAGAATGATCTAAGCAAAGATAAAAAGAACACAGTAGTCAGGATATAGACGTAATCTAGAATATCTACGGTGTGCACTAAGGTATAAATCAATGTCCTCGGCCCATTTGAACTTGTCAGAGTCCATCAATGTTTCTTGAAAAATTTTCCATCTTAATATATGAAATGTACACTCATTAAAAAAGACGTTGAAAAATATCACATTAAAATTGGGCCTTGCATACATGCCATGAATTTGTTTTTTAGGTAAAAAAATTGTTCCGATAGCTAAAATAGCACACAAGCTATTTTCCCTCCAAAATTGCAAGTATGTCAAAATTGTTGCTTTGAGAAATCAAGGAAAAACATACTGGCACAGAACTTGCAAAAACCTTTTGAAAATGAAGGACCTCAAAATCTAGTGAAATGAATCTCATAATTAAAGGGTCTGGGAAATGCGAAAATAACAAAACTTAATATACTACTTCCTGGTCCACTTTTTGGCCTTCAAAGGGACCTTGACATGATTTTGATGATTCTGTACAAATTTACTGATTTGGTAGGATAGATCTTTCTGATCATTGAGAGAATGATTTAAGCGCTCTGCGTAAATTGTGTAATTTGTTATAACGATCTAAAAATGTACATTGCTGCCTATCACAGCGGCGCTGCTCCCCCGAGTTTTCAGCTGCCCCTTCCCACGCTGCATAGCATGGGTGAGTGAGGTCATTCGGGCGAGTAATCTGATTGGCTAAAAAAAGAAATTGTGGCTTGAGAGGAGGGTGATGTTTAACCAATCATGTGTGCATTATTACAGTGTACTGGCATGAAATTCTTGTGAGAAAGCATTCCTTGAGAGACACCCCTTGTAGCTGCGTTTGCATGAATTATTACACGAATGACGGAAGCATATTGTGTTAACTTTCAAGCATATCGCATCTAATGTAAATGAAGTGATTTGCTAGGAAAGGTGTATCACATCAAACGCACCAAGCAGAGGTAGTTTGAGATAAAGAATGCATTTCAGCAGCCCCCGTAAACAGTGTATCGTATTGGGAATTATGGGTACATATTTGCTGCGGAATGACAACCAGCCAATCGACTGGCAGCCGCGGCTTCCGCCCTGCGGGGACATTAAAACAAAGATGGTGGCTTACGAAGCAGGCTGCATGCGATTTCTTTTCTCTTGTGAGTACATTACACACCTTGAAACAGTGTCTTTGTCATTAATAAATCACATTAACATTTGTGAGTTACTTGATTTGCTGCATTAAATGGCCAAGTCTGCTTTGAAAAGATTGAAGCTGGAAGTTCCACACTCAGCTATCACTAGACATGGCAACAGCTGCAGACGTGCTGGGAAATTTTAATATCCTGGTGCAGTATGGTACATTTCTGCAAAATAAACGTAGTGAAAATCTGTCCATGCAGACAAATAAAGGGCAACTTGGCAGAATGTAGCAGACACCCTGCAGGCACTTTCGGTGCATTTCACAATGAGGCAGCAAAAGCAGACTTATCAGAAGTGACAGTGCTAACCCTCAAGTATGAGACTAGTTGGGGTTAGCTTGCTGGACAGGAAAATGCGCATTAATGTAAATGGTGGCTTATTAGCATGTGCAGTGTGATAAACTACTAATACAATGCGCTTCTACTGTATCCATGTAAACGCGGCTTGTGTCTAGGCATATGACAACAACCCTTTCAGGGACCCTTTAAGTGCAGCTTCCCTTTCGTAGTGCCTCTGCTCATTTTCACGTTTCTGCTGTCGACCATCATCACGTTCTGCGATGCCTGATTGTGTGATAGTGCAGGATGTCTGCAAAGGAAACAGGGCCACCAAGTACCCAGAACGCCCTCTGTTTTTCCTGTCCATCTTCCAAGCTCCTTTAATTATTTCATACCTAATGCCCTCCACTTCCAGTTCCCACCTTGTATTCACAGCATACGTTTATTGCCATACTTTGGCCTCTGAATAGTTCAGATGCCTGCAAGGCAGTGAGTCAGTTACGAGGGCCGTGGCTACACACTTTTCTCTTCTTCACTTCTACTATGTCTTTTGTTTTTCTGTGCCTCTTTTTTTTGTCTGCATCAATAAACAGTCAACTAAATTGATCACCACCAGGTTCGAGCGGGAGCAGCGGGAGCTTCCAGTGCTGTGGCACCAGTGCCTGCTGAGTTTCTGCCAGCGCTACAAGGGCGACATCTCATCGGAGCAGAGAGAGGCCCTGTTGGCGCTGCTGCGTGCCCAGCCCCACCACACCATCACACCCGAGATACGCTGGGAACTGCAGCATGCCACCTGCAGGGACATCGAGGTGCCCGAGCCCATGCCGCAGGAGGGGGATTCTGCTACCGCCTTGGCTAGCAGGGAGGGAGGCCCAGAAGAACCTGCATCCGAGATGGTCACGTGATACGGGGCAGTGGGTTTAGGATAATCTAAGATAGCCTGCCCATGATGTGGTGTACAATAAAGCTTGTTTGACGAAAGTTATGACTGTATTAGTCCTGCATGCAAAAACTGTAAAAAAAAAAAAAAGAGCATTTGCGTAGTGTTAGCCATGTAAATGGCCATGTGTCCTACAGTTGAATCCCATTATGACCAAGTCGCATCTGACACAAAAGTGCATTCATTATATCCAATATCCAATATAAGAATATATTTATTACGTGCCTGTATTGGTGAGAAAATTTCCCTACTTACTGTTATATCTGACAATTTGCTGTATGGTAACAAATATTAATACGTATTGAAATATCAGTAACAGATAATTTAAATAGTATCACAAACAGAGTTTTTTAAATGCTGTTTGTGATTTTGTAGTTACACTGTTCTCTAATGCCTTTGAGCCCTGTGAATATGAAAATATCAATGTGGTATTGAGTTTCGACTGTACAATAATGCCAAGAAACATATCCAAGACCAGGAGCACTGGTGGCAACATACAGTATGCTGATAACGTTCTTGTGCTGCTCTAATCTTCGACCAAAAGAAAATTTTAAATATGTTTGCGATGGCAATGTTGCTGCTGAAATAAGGTATCTTGGTCATTCCAATAACTGTTCATCATGCTTCGGTTGAATGCAGTGTCACTAAATGTTAATGCTGCTGCTTACATCTATACTTATTGGTATTGTAAAAGCCTATGCTAACAGTAATATGTCTATTACATTAAAGCTCTTGATTGAGACTGAGTGTAGTTTTGATTGCACCTCTCCACGAAGGTAAGCAGTAAACTCATCCAGAACCACCATACGGAACATATTGCTAGTGTATTTCCAGTTTAATATTTCTGGTACCTGTGCAGAGCGTGAAAGAAGCCTGCGAATACATGCAAAATTTCTGTGCGACTGGTCACTCGAGGCACTTTGCGTATGTTTGCGAGCTTTTTTCAAGCTCTGAAAAACATTTCTATGTAGCACGTATTGAGCAACAGAAAGCTGTATCGGGAATTTCTCATGTTGCTCTACAATTATCTCATTGACACCTTTCATCTAATAATATTTGAGAAGTTGACTAAGACTAATTATGTAATTTAGCAGAATGCAGGAAAAATCTGAGTATCTCCAAGAGACTGTGAACAACACTACCTTGGTTCTGTCCAGCTACGAATCGTCTGCATATTTGTAAACCTTGGCTCAAGTTAAGTGAAACACCTTGTATATTCCTGCTGTGTCTACTCGGGTGTTTATTTCTCTTCAGAAATTAAAATTTTAATTTCATTTAATAATTTTCTTTTTAAATAACGGTCATTTCTACTTCCCTATTCTTGACCAATCTTGCGTAGTATAGGTATAGTGCTCACAGAATGAAATGCCATGGCGAGCATTTAGTGGAGTAGAACCCTACATAAGTGTAATGTACTCTGGAGTACCATGTCGCTAGGAGTCTGGTCACCAAAGGTTACGCGGACTCTGATATAAGTGTACGCGCCAAAATTACGTTGATGTGACACGAACCGCAGCCGGTGGAAACAAAAATATGCACATTAGTTAGCCCTAAATTGATGCGCTTCATTCCATGAGCACTGTATGTGTAATAACCATGGCCTGACAATTCTTCAAAAAGGAGCAGCGGTGTGGGTCATGTGTATCTTGCTCAGACAAAGCCCTGCATTTCGTAGATGCAAATAAATTGCATTCCCGAAATTTTTGTAACACATGACAGAATCTGCTACAAGTGTGGACAGAAACATTTCACGTAAGTATTTTTCTATATATTGTTTATATTATTGCTTACCTCGTGTACTTGCTGCAATTTTGTCCAAACATACTAGCTCGTCATGTGTAACTTTTGTTTTCCATAGCTTGCAACCCAGAATAAATATGTTGACTAGCTCTAGTCAACATATGCTCATTCTGGGTTAATTCTCTCTCTTTGCATGTTTGTTATTGATTTTTGCACACAATGTATACGAAGCAGATGGCCTTGTGACAACAGATTGCAATGGTGTTGTTGATGTTTATATTTATGGAAAGAAATCTGCATGCAGGTTTGTATGCATAAACAGGATCTTGATCCACTGACAACACAGAAGTGCAATTTTGTAATGCTCAGAGAACCCATGCCTGTCAAGCATATTTATGTTGACATTAGCCCACAATAGTCGCATGTAACGTGTAAATCGGGTGAAAGAATGTAAAGATATCAGCCACGGGAAATAAACAGTGCTTTAATTTACATGAAATGGTAGTTGCATGTCGCAGAATAGCCTTTTCGGCGCAAGCTCGCTTGATTTATGTTTTCAAGGTCAAGCGAACTACATGGAAGTGGACTCAACAAACAAACATGGGAAGGTTTATATTGCACCGTGCACCTTGCCGTGTAAGCAACGCGCCGCGACGTCGCTCTCGATTAGTAAGTGGCGCAGTCTCGCCCGCCTAGCGCCCCCGTCAGCTGCTGCGCGCCGCTGATCCGCCGCGCTCATCGGTGGCGGCATTGCGCCGCCGCACGGCTGCACCAGCGGCCTGCGCAGCGCGTCCAGCAACACTGGCTGCGTTGCCGCCTTGGCAAGCGTCGGCAGCGCGTCAGGTCGCTTGCCCTGGCTTAGCTTGGGTGCCGTTGCCCCACTGAACGTTCACCTGCCGCTCGAGGACAGCCTGTTTGTGATCGCGCGTCCGATCTGCCACACGCAAGGTCGGGCCGCATGCGCGGGGCCTGAAGCCCGCCGGAGACCATGGCCTACCAAGAACCGACGACGCGGAACCTCAATGGCGGTGCGTCCAACGGTGTGTCGAGTAGCCTGCTCCCGCAGCCGTCGTCCTACCTGTCCGGCGGCTACGGCGGCGGGGGAACGCTGTCGGTGAACCGTGCTCCCGTCGACGGTCAGCCGCCGCCGCTCAGCAACGGGCCCTCGTCCGCGGCGCCTGTGGCAGGGGATTCGCGCTTCCCAGCCACCCATCCGCTGAGCGGCTCCAAGCACCTCTGCTCGATCTGCGGCGATCGAGCATCTGGCAAGCACTACGGCGTCTACAGCTGCGAAGGCTGCAAGGGCTTCTTCAAGCGCACCGTGCGCAAGGACCTTACGTACGCTTGTCGAGAGGAACGGCGCTGCGTGGTCGACAAGCGGCAGCGGAACCGCTGCCAGTACTGCCGCTACCAGAAATGCCTTGCGTGCGGCATGAAGCGCGAGGCCGTCCAGGAGGAGCGTCAGCGGGCCAAGGACCGCAACGACAACGAGGTAGAGAGCACAAGCGGCGGCGTTTGCGTCGGCATCGGAGGACCCGGCTCTCCGGATATGCCGCTGGACCGTATCCTCGAAGCTGAGATGCGCGTCGACCAGCCGGCGCCGTCCGTGCTGGCCGCGGACGCGGCCGCGTCGGGCCGCGATCCCGTCAACAGCATGTGTCAGGCCGCCGACCGGCAGCTTCACGAGCTCGTGCAGTGGGCCCGGCGGATTCCGCACTTCGAAGAACTACCCATCGAGGATCGCACGGCTCTGCTAAAAGCCGGCTGGAACGAGCTGCTTATCGCCGCCTTCTCTCACCGCTCTGTGAGCGCGCGAGACGGCATCGTCCTTGCCACGGGCCTGGTGGTGCAGCGGCACAGTGCGCACAGCGCCGGCGTCGGCGACATCTTCGACCGCGTGCTGGCCGAGCTGGTGGCCAAGATGCGCGATATGAAGATGGACAAGACTGAACTCGGCTGCCTGCGCGCCGTTGTGCTCTTCAATCCAGACGCCAAGGGACTCCGCAACATCGCCAGAGTCGAGGCGCTCCGCGAGAAGGTGTACGCTGCCCTCGAGGAACACTGCCGGCGCCACCATCCGGACCAGCCGGGCCGCTTTGGTAAGCTGCTGCTGCGGCTGCCCGCGCTGCGCAGCATCGGCCTCAAGTGCCTCGAGCACCTCTTTTTCTTCAAGCTCATCGGAGACACTCCCATCGACAGCTTTCTGCTCAACATGCTCGAGGCACCGGCCGATCCCTAGCCGTCGATTCTGATAGGGTTGTTGCCGTCACGAGGTTCGCGACTGCAACATCGCCATCAATAGAATACATAGGGTCTGTTCGATTCGCCTGCACCACTGTGAACCAGTTCACGGAGGTTCACGAGAAGTTCAGAAACTCTGCAGCTCGATTCCGGAGGTGCAGGCCCAGCGAAACACTCGAAACGAATGCAAAGGTGCAGACGCGGTGTAGGCGTTATGCTGTCAGACTAATGTGCACGGAGTGCGTAAGTTTGAGAGGTCCTGAACTGCAGGTGTGATTGGTTTCTGAGGCATAAATACCCACCACAGTTGCGTTGACACATCAGACGTGTGTAAGCGGGGTTTTAACGGTGCTCGCGCTCGTGTGCTGCGTCGTCTGCTGCGCCGCTGCTTCGCACCTGCACGCCTGCACCAAGTCGGCACCGACAGTGGAGCGGGTGCAGCAGAGTCATGAACCAGCCTTGCACCTTTCCTGCACCTTTTGAAACGAATGACTTGGTTCTGCAGGTGCCATTGCTGCACCGCTGAAACGAATGGCAAGGTGCAGCACCTCGCGAACTGGTTCAAGTGGTGCAGGCGAATTGAACGTACCCATGGCTGTTGCAGTTGTCATGTTTGCAGACACGAGTCACTGGGAAATGTTTTGTGTGATGCTTTCGACCTCAGTGCGCCAGGCTACGTTTGTTGCTCTGCACAGAGCAGTGTGCTGGTAAATAGCTGCTGTGTGATTTTGAATGTCGTTTTGGGAGGCGAGTGGACAACAATGATTGTGTATCCATGCTTGAGCTCGTACTGTAGTTTGTTCAAGGTTTCTTTTAAATACGTGAGGCATAGCTGAGTGCAAGCTTACATGGCGAAGCGCCTCTTTTGTTGTTTTCTGACCTAAGTGACGTGGCAGTTACTGTACTATAAGCTTATGATAGCAGCACCCTGGAAACGTTTTCCAGTACCTCTGCTACATGCCTTTCACCACCCTCACGGAGGAGGAAGGATTTTTCGCCATCTTGCCAAGAACTGTGTTCCGGATCCTTTGCCATTATTGTCTGTTCCATGTTGGTGGTCACTGTTTGAACATATTTAATGTGCTGGTTCATTACGGAGCACTTGTATGTTTCATGATAATGTGTGGGAGTAGGATATTGAATGTTGCTAAGATTTGCGGTGCCTTCTCCATAGCCCTACAATTCGCCAAGTTGAAAAATTTTATTGTTGGGCATCCTGTTCTAATTAGCTTGATTAACAGAATTGTGCTTGCAGAATAGCCAGGTGTCCTATGGTCTTTCAGCATTGCAGTCTACTTGAACCAATGTGCCATATAGTGATTCTGATATTTTGAAAACCTATGGGTGTTTGCTTCTTGCTGAAACAAAAACGCTAAATTTATTCCTTATTATAGCCAAACACAAGAGTGGCTAGCCGAATTTCAGAACACAGTAAAGAATCACGTTAACACACATTTTATTTTTGGTGCTGAAACTTCACTTGTGTGTTTGTGCTAGTGCATGCATGAAAATGGCAGGCTGCTGCTGCAGAATCCTATAGTGGCATCATCCATAGCCAAGTGCTGCTAAAAGCGCACAACATTTTACGGTGATATAACTAGCTTAATCACTTTTGAATGTTGAGTGGCCTAAGGACTGATAGCTTTATTTAATTTAAGCTGCTGATTTCCAAAGTTGTAATTGGCTCTTATCATTTAAGCTTTGACGCTTGTCGAGAACGTTTATCATTGGTATGCCACACATCAAGCGTTACCTACACTGCATGGTAGCTTTCGTAATAGACCTGTGGACTTTTAGCTGGCCCATTGCTTTAAAAAAAAAGTTGCTTTAGCCTTAGGAAAGCACATTCGTGTTAAAGAAAAATATTGTTTTGCTCGTTTTGTGATTTTTCACTTCACATTTCATTCTGTCAAATGCAAAGTGTGTGCTTCACCGGTGAAGTGTTCTGTAGATGCAAATTTATTATCCTGTGATTTAGATGGGACTCATTGGCATTCGTGCAGTATTTGAATTAATGGCACACTTACAAACTGCAGATGAGTCAAGTATACGTGAATTTTTTGTCAGTGTCAATGTTTTTTAGTGTGAGGTACGAAAAACATTTGTAATAACAAGTATAAAATTCCTTGCAGTGAACAGTCTAAACATGTTCATGCTTTGTTTGTGTACAAAACACTGTTTTGTAATGCTTGTGGAAGTTTTAGCAATTGTACTTGGGCTGTCTCAGCAGTCTGATAGTTATGAATGCATATTTTTGCTGTGCTGACATGGCACCCTGTTAGGTGCAGCTTTTTGCCGTTGTTTTTATAATCGTTGAAGATGGGACTTGCATGAGAGCTGTGCACTTATATATGGTACAGCTCTTGTAATAGGTGGTTGAAGGAAAAAAAAATTGTGACCACAATAATTTTGTATGCATCGGCGTCACCACATCTTGTCTGTTCAACGCTAAAGCTGAGTTTGACAATTCAGTTCTGTAAAAATTGGCAGTGTGGACGAAGTTTCATGAAATGGAAAAAGTGTCATCCATGTGAGGGTAGCATGAAGCTGCATTGGAAACCGACATGGTTTTCTCAAGAAAGAAAGTTTTGCAGTTGAATAATTCATCCTGGAATTGTGATGGAGCCCAGGACCAGTGCTCCTCTGGGGTGATAAGGAGGCTAGTAGATTGCAGAGTGAGCCTGAATGAATTGACAGCTCGAAGCTCAGGGCCAGTAATGGCAAATCAATTCTGTGGTTTGCTTTGTGACTTTGTTCTACTGCTGGGAGGATGGCAATTTTTCCCTTTCATGAGGCTGTACTTATGAAATGTCACCAATTTGAGAACACCAGTAGTGTATCTTAAGGAGGTATGTTGTTTCCTGTGTTTTATTTTAATAGGACATGTAAAAGTAGATAGAGATTTTATTTAAATAATATGAGCAATGTGCGGTTTGGCAACACAGTTGTCTTCTGTAAGCAAATTTTCTGCTTCCCCCTAAATGATTACCAAGCCAAGTGCTTACGGCATCTTTGTTAGCATTCTTGGTTTTGCTCTTCTGGGATGAATCAGTGTGTAGCCTAAAAGAAGTGGTCATCTTACTCCTTCTTTACTGCAACCTGCTGTTTCTGAGCCCTTTTGTGGTGGAGATGCACTTCATTGACAACATTTCACGTTTGAGCAGCAGTGCATCATTGATTGTTGTAGTGATCGTAGAGCATCACAAGATTTCCTTTACTTGCTGTACATTAAAAAGAACTGTTTAGTGTTATCGTGATGGTGAGCCATCGCACTATCTAGTGTGCTTTACGTTCTCCCTTGTATGGCAATATTGTGCAGGTGAGGAAAATTTTAATGTTTTTATGTTGTCCCAAAGCACCACAATTTCAGCGCACTCAAGTCCCAGTCACGTGAATCTAATGGAAATAAAGGAGACTGATATGCTAACAAAATGTGTGTGAGTACAGACAACATCTCATCCACCATATTTTCTTTTCTCTCCCCTCTGTATACCCAATTTACTGCCACTGTTCACAGCCACAATACGATGCCTGCCAGACATTGACTGTAGTGGCCATCAGCTAACAGTTCGCTGATATGCAGGTATAACCATTTCATACGAGGCTCACACCTATTAGCATTGGAGTGATGATGGGTAGGGCCCTTTTTCATTGAAGGGGTCTCGCAACACGACTGTATTGCTGTGACAATAAGAAGTTGTGTACTTTTGGTGGAGTTTCTTTAGGCATTTGGTAATTTACTGTGGCTGTGCCTCTTACTTTCTTCGGTAAGCTCAAAGAGGCTTTTCGGTTGGAATAAGGAGAGATACTGCTGGCATGAATGTAGGTGTTTCTGGAGTATGTATAGACCATGTTTAGTATATAGGCTGTGCTAGGTCAGACTAATGCTTTGTCTCCCTCCTTGCCTTTAAATGGGGCTGAACTAATGTAGCAGGCCCAGCCTCCTGTTCCCTCTTACTGCCTATCTTTCAGCGGAGTACTGACAGAAAAATTTCCTCGTTTTCATTGCTTTGTTGCATAGCTGCCAATGCAGTAATTAGGCTACGGAGCCTGAATTTCCCAAGAGCTCGACAAATAATTACGCTGCCTTTTAATGTCTAGCAGCTGCCGAACATGCAGCCTATGACACGTGAGCTTTCGATAAAGACAAAGTGCCTCTCTTCTCGTGACCATGTGTCACGGGTTGCATGCCCCAGTTCAAGGCAGGAACCAGGGCCGAGGACGTGCCACCATTGTGGCTCAGCTCTCTAGAGATGCAGTGCAGACTGCCGAGGCCAGACATTGGCCATTTCTCGGCTGACGTGCACATTATTTGTGGCCCATCTCGCTCATTTGCCGGCTCATGCCACAGATGTGACCATTTCAATACGTGCACCAAGTGGAGTGCCTCGGACGTGAAAAAAAAGAGACTTGTAACATTATCAAAACCTGTTGTGGTGGTCTTGTTGTACCAGATACAAGTGACGTGTACACACACACACAAACCAAGTCCATGCTGCCAATAGCCGAGTTCACTCACCGCTCGACGCGACAACTGGGAAGGGAGGGCATTTGCCCATGTGTTTCCAAGAGAAGTGAACAATTAGACAGGCCAATTTGACAGCTTTCGGCAACACGGTCATTGTATCACTTTCAACCACTGCACCAGGTTGACTGGCAGGCTCTTAAATGTGTGATACCAGGTAACCACCACCTCTGCTTTTTTGGGATGTGATGAGTCTCCTTTTCCATCCAAAGCTGCACTGTGCTTGGCGCACATCTTGAACGGGTTGTACAAACGGTCCTGTCATTAATTATATGTGGCACTCTTGAGGAATTGAGGTTTTGCACCATAATTATGGAGTTGACAGCTAGCCAAAAAAGCAAGAAAATGCGGGATGAAGTTTGTGTATTGGTACTCCTTTAAGACTTAGATGCAACTGTAACACCCCTCCCGCCCTGCCCAACAGATATAAATTTGGCTACGACTGTGCTTTTAGTCTAGTACGTGTGCTACTTAGATAAAGGTGGCCTGTCTTTCATGAGTTTGAAATGCAAGGGTGCTCTGATGGAGGAATTTCGGTCTACTTTGGAAATCTAGTGCGTGGCAAAAGTTCATGCAAGTTCTCTCTTCTCTGGTGTCCTCTATGATGATTGTACTGTAGTCTACAGTGTTTATTAGTCGACATGGTTGGCGTCTGTGCATAGGAAATGCTGTTTGTAGCTTGGGGCTTCAGAGTACGTTGACTGTCTAGGCCTGTATTTTGTAGCATTTTTTCCTTGTTTAATTCTTTTCTGTCTTTGTCACCGGCTCGTACTTGACCATGTGGATGTTATCACTGAAGTCAGCTTCTCAACACAACACATTGAAAATACCCGGCCATGGCGGCCGCATTTTGGTGGGGGCAAAATGTAAAGATGCCGGTGTCCTGCACGTTGGGGGTCCATTAAAGAACCCCTGCTGGTCAAAATTAATCCGGAGTCCCTCACTACGGCTTGCCTCGTAATCAAATTATGGTTCTGTCACGTAAAACCCCAGAATTCATTCATTCGCATTGAAAAGAATAGGATCGAAGGAAAACAACTTTACAAATTAGGCTCATGAATTGCTCTTTATTCTAGAAAGTGTACGCACACATGTCCATAAAGGTCTTTGGAATGCCGAGACCATGAAAAAGCTCGAACACTTTGTCACCTAAGTGTTAACGAGGCTTAGGTGTAGCTTGTGTTTAGGAAGCTAGGTGCACTGCATAGGCCCTGCACGCAAATGCAGAATGTGCTTCTCACTTCTAGACTTGTGCTCGGGCGCAAAGCATTTGAGCACCCTTTGCAGTTACCACAGTCCAAAAATTCTTTTGTAGACCTTCGTGTACAGGATGGAAAAGTTAATTTATTGGTAGCTAAGAAAGCTTGCTCTGCAAGTTTCAAGAGTGAAGGTTACAAACAGCAGGAGATGAGGAAGAAAAAAAACACTCAACGTCGTCTTGTGGCTAAGCATGCAGCCGGGGGTTGCTACATCACTGCAGGAATTCAGACATCACAAGGGCCATTGCATTTACCATGGAATTGCACATTGCAACAGGGCCGCCCCTATTGTGACATGCATACATGGGAGCAGATTGCTCTTCCTAATTTTTGGCACTATGGCTAGGTATTCATGGTCCACAACCTTTTGGCCCAGACAGTGCAGGATGCATACCTGCCAGCTTGCTAAAATCCGATAGACGCAACAATAAAGGGAGGCGGAAGGAGGGAATAATAAATTTTTTTAATGTTTGCCCTGAGAGAGAGAGAAAGGTTTAATGATACGAAATGCAGAAAGGTCGGCCTGAGTTTGCCCTGAACAGGCACACACCTTATGTGGGATGCATATGCACTTCATTAACAATGATTTACTTTTAGACAGAGCACACAAGCAGTAGAAACATTCGAAAAGCAGAGACTGAAGAACAAGACATTGTTCCTAGACTACAGCGTCTTTTTCAGTGTCTTTGTTTTTGCTGGTTTTACCTGGTTCAGGAACCTGTCTGAACAAACTTGCTTTAAAGCAGTTATCCCTCTAATGTCATTTCACTGCCTACTTAGGGTATTGTCGGATATTGACAAGTGATACTTTTAACGCGAGAGCGTTAAGGAGCCCGTCTATCCCTGTTAAATGTGTCAGAAAATCTGGCGTCCTGCGTCGGGCGTTGCCTCGGCAAAAAGAATTTCGAACCAAATTTCGAACCACGCATACCCAACCACTTCTCTACCGCCAAAGTTGCTCATAACTTGTCTTTCATTCTTTACAGTGTTATTCCGCGGAATTTTGAGAACAGCAGCCCACAAACAGATGTAATGGAAAAAAACACCGACAGCGCATGTCCCATATGTTAGCTCTTCTCAGACTGAAATATTAAAAGTGCGAAACAATAGCAGGGGATAAACCCATGCAAGAGGCCTTGTTTCTACCAGAAAGCTCGCCTTCATGCATAGTGTTCGCAGCCAGCATTTCCCGGTAAACGTTACAGTTACATAAGCTGCAGTTGCCGAAAAGCAATAAAAGCAGTAAGGGTCTTTGAACGCTATCACGTTCCACTGTTAAAGGTGAAGCTTAAGCGTCCTCCAATTTTTCCGCATGGCTTGACATAACATTCGCAAAATTGTAGGAGCAGCCCAGATTCATAAGCATTACAAAAATTTGGGAGAGTTGGTAGGTATGGTGATGTGAATGCATGGCTGCTAGGCTGTAGCTGTTGCATTTAGTCAACTCAGTTCAGGTGCAGACAGTGTGCCTTCTGCTTCCCCCATTCACAGTCAGTCGCCTGGGACAAAACAGGCTGTCGACAGTTTATGTTGCATATCTTCTTTTTGATGTGAAACATTGCAGTTGGTTATCAATTTGGAGGTTGATGTAACTCTGAATGCAGGATGTGAATGTAGACCTATAAAATATTGCTCATTGAGTTTTTTTTTTTTTTAAATGTTAGAAGTGAGAAATAATGTGTGCCAGTTTGTTCACATTGTTCACATGAGCTGATGCAATCAAATTCTGTGGTTGCATGAAACATGCGTAAGCCTTCATCATGGCGGATCAAGATTTAAATGAGCATGTCAAACGAATGCTTTGTTTACAACATTAAATAAAGAAACACCGTCAACGTAACTTGAGATAATATGTGACAAGTGAAGCTTTGAGATGTGGACAAATTTACAATGTGGCAACAGCTGAGATATACACAAGCGTGTTCCAACTTCCAACTGATTTTATTGTCACGGTCACTTATTCTTGTTTTCAAAATCCTACTTCAAAAGTAAAATTTGGAGGTCAGACGTTGTACATGCTTTTCATGTCTTGCCTTTGTCGTTGCTGTACAGCAGGGAGACTATTCCCACTTGCTATTTCGGACTTGTCATTTTTGGCAAGTCAACTGTAGAATTTTTTGGCAGCTTGTCTCAATTTCATGTTTGTTCTTCGTTGTGCTCTTTCATTTATAAAGTGTATTAAATGGATGCTTATTCCTGCTACAGAAGCTTTATTGCTTCGTAGAATATCCACAGGACCAGCATTAGCACAGGCATCAGCCATCACTTACTAACTTTATTTAGTATGCAAAAGAAAGAACTAAAGGCTATAACTATTGTTGCTTCATACAAGGTGGTTTTTCTAATCGATAATGCCACCCAGTTTATGACTATTTATTCTAGTGTTCTTAATATACAGGGCTATTCCAGGCAGAGCATACCAGCTTACTTCAATCAAGCAGTATTTTAAAAGCAAACTGTTAAGACAAGATATTCTGCCTGTTGCGGGATATTTTCAGACATAATGTTGACCATGAAATTGCGCTTGTGTCATGGCTACACACCTGTTTCTCCTAATTTGTCTGGAAAATTTTTATGTAGTGTGTTTTACCAACTTGCTCGAACCAGCACCCTCTTCAAACGTGACCCATGCATTGCTATTATTCTGTGCTTCACCTGCTCAGCTGCAGCTATCCACTGCAGAATTGCTGCTTGCCTCATGTATATGCTTATCATTTGAAATTCCCTACTTGCTCGCCTACACAAGCCGTGACATCTGCTGACAGCTGTGGTTCATCGGCTTTCCTTGGTGCACTTTTGCCTGTGGCTGATTAGCATTTGAGCTGAATGTCAGCTGTTTTTATTGTGTGCTTTACTTCCGTCTTCATTGACATTTGAGTCGAACGCCAGGTGTACTTTTTGCAAGCCTCCCTTTTGTCATTTTGATGGCCTCGTCGTCAGGCAGGGCTGCTTGAGCATGTGCCACATTGTAGATGTGCCTGTCGGTAGTGACGTAGCTTGAAGAAAGAAACAGCTGAGTGGCCCATTGCTCTGATGGGCAGACTCCAGGCAACGTTACAGTAGACTGCGATGATCGATTGTGCCATGACCTTTCTGTAGAAAAAGGTCGCCCATCTTCAAGGGGCCGGAGCAGCACTGGAAGTGTGCGGAGCTGAAGCGACTGCTTGCGTTTCAGTGCATTGGACAGCATGATGTTGCCTATTGCAATGTGGCTGGCTAGCGCTGTGCTTGTTTTAGATGTGCCCAAGTTGTGTGATTAGGCACACCAGTCTTACAGCAGACATGTATTGATAGCCAGAAAACAAACACAAAAAAGGGGGAAAAACGGTGGCCGGCTTTTCATAATGCTGCAGTTTAATGGTCTGCTTTTTCAGGTTAGCATTGCACAAATTTGATGCTTTGAGTGGCCTCAAGGGTATGGCAGTTAGACAAGGAGGCTTCTATTACGGTATTTCTTGCCTCCCTGTGCGTAACTTTGAAAAAAAAATTCCGCAAATTCTTTTAGAAGGTTTTCTTCTGTGGTGCCGGACCAAGAAACAATGCACAGTTGTTCCATTGTGTGAAAATTGGATTTTGTCTCCATAAAATTCTTTTTAGCCATCATGTACATTACAGAAGTGGGCACAGTTCCCACCTTTCCCATGCAGCAAATATATATGGAAAGGAGAGTAGACGATCAATAGTTAAATCATAATTACCTTATGACACTGGGCCCAGGAAATGCATTTTGAGTGTGGGGGCAGGAGCCGGGGCTCATTTAGCTTACTATATTTTTTTTTATTGTGAAACCAAAGCCTAATTTACTGTATTAGAGTAGGGATCAACCATTAGGTCTTGGGGGAAGTGCCCCCCTGCAATGAAACCTGTAGGGGCGCTTGTCCCCCCACCTGTGTCTTCTAAGACCCTGCCTTACGAGCGGAATCTGAAGTAAAGGACAGGCATCAGTCCTCTTGTGTCATATGTGCCTAGTTTAATCATCTTTATTATTTAAAGCAAAAAATGTACAAGTCGGACAGGCTTTCAACTGCCTACAGGTGCCCACCATTGTTGAAGGGTAGACTATTAAATGGGCCCAGAAAAGAGAAAGGGACACAGGAATAATATATTTAAATGATGACAAAGCTTCACATGCAAAGCCCCATATTGAACTAAGCACCTCTTTGATGCTAACTCGTGGTTGGACCTAGTCCTCATATGACACCTCCTTAGGTCAGAGTAATCCACAGAATAAGAAAGACGAAGAAGAGAACAAAGGAAGGCACTGGTTTACAAGAGTTGCTAGTAAAAGCATTACATCAGCTCAAGAAATCTACAAGATCTGAGCTGGTTAGCAAGCACAATTTCTGGCTGTGCCTCAAAGCATTCCATGCTGCCAGTAGTCCTGGCTCGTGATGGATGTTTCAATCTCTGGAAATATGCCCAAAACATTGTTACTTATTTTCGTGCTTAGTTTGTGCCACAGATATAGCCTAATGTTAAAATTCTCATTTTTTTTCTTGCCAAATGTTTCTTGCATCATATTCTTGTAACTGTTTGTGCTGATGTAGTGTGTGAGACGTTATGTCAGTCTGTATTGAAACATTATTTCGCAATGCCGAGCTTGCAGCTGTGTAAGCAGGGGTGCGATTGGGGACTGTTGTTCGGAGCACGCCTTCGGTTGCACTGTGTGCAATTGGCCTAAGCTGCGCCAACCTCACGCAATCGGCCTAGCCCATGCCGTCTTTGGCTGCCGAATTCGGTGCGGCCTAAGCCAATTGCTTGTGGCCTAACCGAATGTGCGCTCCAAACAATGATCCCCGATCGCGCCCCAGGTGAATACCCTGCCCATTTCTTTTCCAGCAGCCGAAGAGAAAGATTGCAGGTTCTCAACATCCACATTCTTTTTAATTCAAGCATATTGCCCTGCAACACATGAGATTATTTAAGTAAAAGCATGAGTTAAGTCCCTTCTCGTGCATGAAACTAAGCAGTGACTTATTAAACTTATTGTCAGTGCGTGGTATTTGCATAAATTGAACTGTTTGCTCAATGTATTGTGTAGACAGACGTGCTGTCAGCGATGATCTTCTGCTCTTGTTTAGTTACTAGAGATTGCACTTTCTGCTTAGAAGTGAATTTCAGGTGAGAAAGCGAACTCTTAGCACGTGCATGGTGCTAACGACGTTACCACAAAACCATTGTTTTTGCTTGGAAAGAGCCTTGCGAAAGTCAATGCTGTTCACAAGTTCGCCACTGTGAAACATAATTGTTGCTGCTGCTGCTGCTATGAGGCCATCGAGCTGAGGCAGCCAGGAAACCTGTATAAGCATTTCCTCTACTCACAATTTCACAATCGATGAGTATTGAGATGTATGCTGCTTCTTTGCTGGGCAGCACAACATTGATCGTGCCAGCTAATACCTAGTTGCATACATGCCATGTGTCCTGGCTAACGTTAGTGAAGCCATTCCAATGAAAAAATAAAATAAAGGTGGTTGAGGATAAAATCGTAAAACCTAATGTGTTCGGTTGTCAGGCCTCTAATGACCAAAAACCGCAGGTCTTAAAATTGTATCTTGCATCGTGTTTTTAAAACACATTTTCGTTGAAGAGCTTGGCTAACGTTAGCTGGGACACCCTACATAAAAGCTGTCTGAAATATTTATGCAGCATACATTGGAAACTTTCCAGGAAGCATTAAAGGCTTTACTCAACTGGCCGATTCTCCTGCTCCTTTCTGTCCCTCTCCCCATCTGTCTCAAATACTACAGTTATCTGAGCTTTCTCGTACTGGGAATAGAGAAGCGGAGATTGTCTGTTCTTGGACATATGAAGGATACCCATGTCTGTGGAGTGATTAACTCTGTCTTTGATGGTGCATCTCTATGCTTATGCTTTTGCTTCAATGCACACCTTGGTGTACTTACTTTCAGAGGGAGAGGTTCTATGAGGATTGATGCAAGGTCAGCGTAATCCTTCTCCTAATCCCTTTTTAATGTCCCCTGTGTGTGTGTGTCTGTGTTGTGGGCTGCCTTTTTCATCTGCACACCTGCCGATTGTTACTGTTAATGTGTGCGGAGCGTGACAGTAGTAACTCTGTTAATTAAAGGACAGATGCATGAGGGAGTTGTGGATAAATGGCTAATTTAAGCAGTGCGACACGACAAGGACAGAGGAGGGGAGGACAGACAGAACAATGTACTGCCTCCCATGAGCATGTCCTATCGGTTCTGTCCTTCTTTGTTATTGTATGTACACGCTGTCTAAATGAGCTATGTTGTTGAGCTACAGGGGTTCTTTTCATGCCTGAACGATCCCTAAGGTAACAGTTCTTTGGATCATAAAGGGTCGGAGAGTAGGGGAAGCAGATGTTTGCAAGAGGAACTTCACTTGAATTTTTACCCTGCTGACTGTTGTTACTGTAGCTGTCATATAAAATAGTGATGCTGGGCTTTCTTCAGAGGAGTTACAAAAGTGCTTTGTTGTTGTTGGCAAGAGCAAGAGATTCTTTGTGGATCTTTCAGCCACCATTTTCTGTCTCTAGAAGTAAGCCTGTTTTGAGGACTGACACTTCTATTATAGCAAGTGCCGTGAAATGTGGATATACATGAAATATTGTTTGGAAAACTGTTGGGTTGCGTGTTCCAAGCAGCTGTAGCGTGTTGGTGTTGGTAGCGATTGTGGACTGTTCAAGTGGCTGCCAATAAACTGGTCGAAAGCATGGCTGACTTTGCTTGCTCTGGAGAGTTTGGCTTTGCTATGAACAAGGACCTGGGTTTCACTAGATGCTCGTATTTGAAATTGCGGCAGAGTTACTGCCAATTGTAAGCACATTCTGAAACACCATGAAATGAGTTGCTGCTACAAGAAAGCAAGTGCAATAAGTTGAACACTTTCGAGACAAGTGGCAAGTTTATTATAAAAGCAGGAATGTTACAAATAGCCGCAGCAACATTAGATGACAAGTTTGAACAAAGTGATTTTGTTGCACACAGACTGAACTTAATTTTTATGCAGACAATTGCCCCAAGTAATAATTTATTCATTCATATCATACTGCAGGCCTTGTGGTCCAAGTAGGGGGGGCAAGGCACACTGATAAATATGCAATAGAAAAGGCTGGAACACTAATATAACATTTCAGGATAGAAAACTATACCTTAAGAAAACAAAAGCAGCACAAAGCAACAATTTTACCTAAAATGAACTATTGAGAATGCAAGTTTCAAGTGATTCTACAAAGTGATTATGAAAGGATATGGCATTCCATTACATTAACGTTCTGGGAAAAAAAGAAAACTAAATGAGGCAAACTTACCTCGCACGGCAAGAAGAGAAAATAAGACAGTAAGAATGATGGGTTTTTCTGGATGCAGGAACAGTGAGGTATGGGCTAGGATCTAGAGAAAGTTTACAGCTTAATCATGAGTGAGGGTATTTCAGTTGCAGTACTTTTTACCTCGCTTTAAACATGTGAAATCTATTAGTGCACAATAACTCGGGTTACAGACCCTTCACAATTTTGAAAAAAAAAAAAAAAGAACAGCTTGTCTCTGTATTCTCTCAAGGCCATTCATATTAGTTTGAACGGATCCCAGATAACGCAAGAATGTTCCAGTTTGGACCGAATAAAGGTGGTATAGGCTAATGACTTCCAGGGATGCATCTTTAAGCTTACGGTGTAGTAGACATAGTTTTCTAAAAGCAGAAGAGGCGGTGTTGGTAATATGGCTATTACACTGTAAAAGTGTAATAGCCATATTACAAGTTGGTAGATGTTCATTATGAAACTGCAGCGCACACGCAACAAACGAGGACACAAGGCAAAGGTAACACACAAGCACTTGTGTGTTACTTTTGCCTTGTGTCCTCGTTTGATGTGCGTATGCTGCAGTTTCATAATGAATGGCTATAAGAGTTCAGGTTGTTAGTGTGTATAATTCCGAGATACCTGTATTCCTTTACTTCAGTCAAGGGGTCCGGACTAGTGAAGTAAGGAAACTTCAGAGGTATATCTTTTTTTAGTTATACATAGGAGCATAGATATATCAGAGTTGAGTTTGATCCCCATTTGTAGCTCTACTCAAAAAATATTGCTCAAGGCTAAATTAAGTGCTAGTTGATCATTAGCCATATTAATGTCCTTTAAAATGATACAATCGTTAGCAAAAAGGTGAATATTAATGGGGGCATCTATTATGTGAACTATGCTGTTAAAATAAATAAGAAAAAGTACTGGGCCAATCACGCTGCCTCAAATACACAAAATCATACTTAAGCGCAGGTACAATCAGCACAAATAAAAATGCAACCAATTCTGAATCTACTCAAATGTGTCGTTCCGTTCCACGTCCGCCTGAAATAGTATACTTGGGACCACTCCATGCTTAGAAGCAGGCTACAGAATGATCACGCCACATTTTTACTTATTTACATGTCACAGCCATTGTGATCAGTTATTTCCAGTCCACCGTTCAATGTATGCCAATGGTACACCGAGAAGGGGTGGGAGCCCAAGCTCCGGCTTCAATGGCTATTATTCCTTACTGTGTCCAGCAGTTGTGAGGCAGGAAATAGGGTCACAGTCTCTTATTTGGTAAGCCTTTTATGCTCAGAGGTGTTCATGTCATGGCGACAGAGAAGCCGGGCTAGAAGGGAGCGCTAGCACGAAGGCGTTTGCAGATGGCAGTGCTGACTGACGTCAGTGCCAAGTGGGATGTCGTAAAACTCGTACTGAACACGCGTTCGCACTAAATTTTGGCTTTACTTGTCCAGCTTGTGCACTAACATAGTAACAACAGTGGTGTCACTGTTTAAGAGGTAGAACTTGGCGGTGCGCGATGAAGCTGAGACCATTTGTAGACTTACCAGCGCTAAACAAAGCTCAAGTGAGACATTTTGTTTCAGGGAAACTCATGAGTGCATAAAGTAAGTGCTTGAAGTGCAGCCCTGAGAGGTTGGTTGTTTGGTGCAGCATTTGAGTTGGTATTGCGAGAAGTCTGCGACTCCTTTTGTGAACAGACTTGAAACAGTGTGCATATGTAGCGTAGGTGATTTGCAGTGACATTATCATGCCGTCATCCTAGCGTACTAGCACGTCGAGAAGCTGCATAAACAAGAAAATGACAGCACCACAGCACAACATGCGACAAATTGGTAACATGATAGTTCACTGAAAAACGGTTACTGTCAAAAAGTGAAATGATGCATGCATAATGATATCTTTCACTGATGTCATTGCGGCTGCCATGCTTGGGTACTAGCATAGTGAGAATCTGCATCTGTGATGTCACGTGCCAACTACCTATAGTTGGTATGCTCTTCTGGTTCCCTGTAGGATAATCACCATTTACAAGGTGGACATTCCGTTACAATTGCTTTTGCATACCATTAGCTATCTCACCCGTTGGTGCCCCTCTAGAATTAACCCTCTGTCGTCGTGCGTTAAGCGCCAACCGACACGCAGTAATATTCGTTCCGGTCGGTTGTTGAGGAGCGCCTGACACATGCATGCTCGCAATTGCCAGTTATTTTTGGGTTGGAAGCACCAGCTTTTGGGAACTTTTTTCAAGTGATAACTGCACTTTGCAATGTCTCCCTATGAGGGCAGCACTTCTTCCTTCATGCTTGAAAGAATTTTCGCACGATTTGTGGCATGAAATGCAAACATGGCGACGGCATTTTCAGCGTGTGTGTTTATGGATGAAATTCAAGTAAGTCGAGCGAATCAGAAAATGATTTACTGCTGTGGATGAATATATATTGCCTTAAGATAGTCAGCAAACGTCTTCGAATGAGAGCATTTTAGAAGACGGAAACTATGAGGACCCTACAGACCTGCAGTGCAAATCCTGGTCTCCACCCAGCTCTACCACACAGTGAGCTACCACACAATGCGCAAGTACTGGTGATAGCCTCAGGAATAAGTAAATTTTCTGGAAAACATCGTTTAGCCTGTGTTTGTTTACCCGAGCACTTTGTCGGCGTGGCATCCGAATGCGCGAAATGACTTCCAACTGAAATGAGCATAAATTGGGTGACTGTGGGACCCCAAAGGGTTAATACCACTGCCATGATACTGCTTAAGGAATTAAATGTAGGATCAGGCTATGCTGTGACAACATTATTAGGCTAAAAGGCATGCTGCTTGCATGAGACTTTTTTACCGCTGCTATTAGTGCATCGTGACTGTTGAGAGTGTTCAGGAAACATTTGGACAACCTCCATGCAGATACCTGAAGCAACATTGGAGATTATGTGAGGTGGCACAGCCTACGAGTAGCTTGAGGATACAAAAGCTGGAAGAATCCACAACAGCTACTGCTGTTAATAAAGGCAGTAACAAAAGTATTTTTAGAGATGAAGCACCAAATTCAGTGCAGCAATATACACTAGCTTTATTGGTCACCACACCTTCTTAAACAAGAGACAAATGCATCTGTCCAGCAGGCTTCATGTGTGGGGAGGGAAGTAATGTACAACAGCACTCAACTATTATGCAGTAACAAAAATCTATGGGTCGTTGCGATGACCCACAGTTTTGTTTCTGGAAAGTCACAAGCGGTTGGGGGAGGGGGAAAGGGAAAGTGCACATCTTGCACCAAATCAGAGCCAGCATCTCTCAATGATAACACGCTACCAACACTGGCTGAAGCTAGTTAGGCAATCAAGGAGGCTGAGTTCATTCATTCATGGTCAATGTGCTCATCATAATGAAGCATGAAAGCTGCAATGAAGCCGGGCATGCAGCAAAATTAAATGAAGCTGTTGGCAACTTGTGCACCGTTTTAACGTGCCTTCACCACTGTCCTTTTAATACAATCATTTTCAGCTTCAAAGTTCTTGTGTGACGATTCAAGTAGCTACTGCACATAGAAGGTCGATTTGAAGGCCATTTGCTGTTTCCCTTAAAGACAGCTAGCACAGCCTTCAGCTTTAGGATAAGAGAGAGAGAGAGCAGAAGAAAAGATGGTGTGCATTCGACACTTTCTCAACATGAATGTGAGCCACAACAGTGTGGACGAAATATGCACAGGCCCTGGGCAATACCACATAATGGTAAGTCATGGGCTTGAAACAAAGTCATTTTTAACAAACCATTCTCTGCACATCATAGTCAATTCTTACACTATGGGTCCAAGGATATTCGGCTGACTGTTCAATACGTCACATTATGGCCAGTTACAACTCGGATACCGGCTCCTTAATCAAAATCATGAGCTTCGTTCAAGCTCTAGAGGCACACAGCTTAGTAAATTTGCTCAGACAACAGCTGTGAAATGTGTGGTCACTTCTACAGACAAAATGCTCATGCTTGATGGGGTGGCTTGCCACTAGCATGTTGCAAGACATCCAATGTGCGAAGGAGGCTAAGAAAACATTGAAACAGTTGTGTTCTTCTCATGGTGTAAACACTCTATTGCATACCATAATGCTTGCCAACCTATTTGATGGGAAACAGTTAAATGTGTGTTATATACAAGGACCCCATTGCGCCAGCCCGACATGACAATGTATAGCACAGCTAGAGGCATGGCAGAGCTATACAGGTACCTGAATGTCTGGCTTGTAGCGCACCTGTCATGCACCGCCACCAAGCCTAACCACTGGATTGTGCAGAATGCATGTAAAGTGAAAGCCATAACATACCTATATTTATTGAGTGGCTTCCCCATTCCTTGAGCATGATTTAAAAGAATTTCAACAAAAGTGACAAATTCATGACTAAACAGAAAATACTGCTCAACATGTGCAGCTGTCGTGTTGACCTGCACCGGTCAGCAAATAACAGTGAGACCAAAAGTACTGAGCAAATAATCTACAAACAAGTAAAAGAAGTTTTTAACAGAGTAACTAACAAAACAATAAAAAAGACTGTTGTAATATTTTTTCTTTCTTGCCCGCTTTAAATCAAAATGTGTCATATCAATGCATTAGGGCGTGGAATCAAGAATCCGAAGGGGAGTGCAACAAAACAAACGGCAAATAACGGAAGCTGACTAGGTAACATGCCACTGCTACTTTTGGTCTATGAAGTCACATTAACATCTTTCCTACTAGAAACATGGTGTGTAATGAGAACAAAAGGATAGCATGTACCAGCAAAAGGTCCACAGCAACGCAGTAACCAACAAAGCTAACATTTAAAGCAGGACATCCAACAGCGTACGAAGCCAGTTTCTCACTTCTTAATTAAGTTCGGGAAGAAGTGTATATTAGAATTTCATTGATTGACAAGCTTTCTATCAAGAGAATGTGGTGTGCCATACGCAGCAGCTTAGATTTTCACACCACCCTGTGGTAGAGGTTGGTGAAGGGCAACATGGCTGCACGCTTTCCATCGAAAGTTCCACATGGTGGTTCGCAGAACCTGTGGCAGTTGCTAATTTCCTGTGCTGCGGAGAGTGTGCCTCAAGCTACTGTCTTGCTTGAAGATTTCGCCACTGGTCCTGGCTCAAAATGAATTTTTTTTGCATTTTGCACTGGAGAGCCGGCACTGGGTGCCCAGCTCCATGCTGTCGGTCATGGCCGATATACATTCTTCACCAATGCCGACCCAGCCACATGAGTCCCTTGAGGAGGAAGTAGAGAACGCCGACTGAATAGAGGACAATCTCGCGCTGCTGTCGTTGCTGGTTCTCCTGCTCGATGATGATGAGGCGCCGGCTTACGTTGCGAATCTGCTTCTTCAACATCGACATCTCATCTTCCACGCACAGCGGGCCCGGTGGGGTCGTTGGCACTGACCTGCGAACATACACCATTTCAAATGCAGCACTCCACGAAAAACACTGTGGCTGCCGCACATGTGAAATGCGAATTCACTCGACTTGACGTGCGAGGCATGGAGAACACTGTCCAGGGAGGCCTAAGCATGTTAAGAATACAGCTGAGAGCTTGCGAATGTAAAGGGACCTGATGTCAACGCTGTCAACACCATTAAGGCATATCATCAATTCTGGTAGTCTGTTTCTTTAAAAGTTCATTTGATGCCTCTGACATCTCACAAACTTAGAGTTAAAAAAAAATTGTACCAGAAAACGGAACTACTACCTGCTTCTGTTCAAACGCTATAGGCAATTTTTGAACTGCCAGCTGTGTATTGCTCATCAGAATGGAATGTTCGAACTGAACATTTCTGCATGGTATCTCAATGCTTTATTTATTTTGTTTTCTTCGAACCTCAATTTTTTGCAATGTCCTGTTATGCAAAGCCCGATAATTTCATCATGAATAAATGTTTGTCAATGAAACATTGTATGCTTCTTCCTTACACATTAGGCTGTGCAACGAACCAAGATAACTGAAAACAACGACTGTTATCGTCATTGTACCTCACCTGAAACATTCGCAGACTTGAAAATGGTAGATTTCATTTAGTTTTTCAGTTTTGTGCATATGGTCCACTATACTCAGTGTCAAAAGAATTCACTACAAGCTCCTCCCATAAAACCCAACTGAAGCTGTCCTCTAGTTCCCGTGATATTAAAAGCTGCTTGCATTGCCCCGAAGTCGGGAAGATGAGTGAACTTAATTAACCGGTGCAAATATAAAAAATTCCCATCAAGTTAAGCAACAGTGTATATGACCCTACATTCTTAGGTTATCACTGATCAAGATGCCAAAATGCCCAATCAAGATGCAAAATCAAAGATGCCAAATTAAGATGACAAAATTCTACTTCCCTGCAGGGTTTGCTTGTTCAACTAAATCAATACTGAATTGTTTCCCCTTCCTGCGCTTAAGTAGCGGGTCATGACTGCTGGGGCGCATTCACACGGGCGATTGACAGATGTCGCGCGGACCTGCCTGTTGCCACACCGAAATCTCTCAAGTGGTGCCGCTCATGTCTGCTCGCACCGCCCACTGCCACGTACACAGATGTCCTGCTCCTTCACTGCCGATTGGTTCAGTAGCTTTGCAGCTTGAGTTCTGTGACTGAAAAATCGAGCAGCAAGCGATTGACCCAAAACAGCTGCTTTTCAACCTCTTGCAAGTGGTGGCTTTGTGACCAACTCAGTTGCGCAATCTCTGCGAGTTACCAATGTGAATGAGCCCTTAGTGATACGGTCATATTTTGATCACTTTTTATCCATAAGAAAGAAAAATTTCTACTCCGTCTTTTAGGAACAGTTCAAGAGCTTTTGAACTAACCCTTTAGAAGATATACAGGAAATGTTATTAAAAGGCGTACTGGGCAGGGGAATGTGAGAGATGGAAATTCAAGATGACGAGTAAAACGAGAACAAGGAGAAAGCAGGAGCCAACGTTTCGACACGTGCACTTGTTTTTTTTCAATGTGCTGAAAAAGACAAGTCCACTTGTTGAAACCTTAGCCCCCGCTGTCACCTTGTTCTCGTTTTGCTCGTCGTAAAAGGAGTACTGACACATATATTCAATGTTGCAGAAACTTTGCCACATGCTTCCCGCACGTAGAAGGATGACACTTAGCAAGTGTGAAGGTTGATTCCTAAAATGCCACACCTATATACCACGCATATAATAGACGCATATAACAGACGGCAAATACAGTCCTTTAGGCATGTGTAGGCTCAATTAATAACTTCCACCGTGCATCCGAGGAGAAATTAATATTTTTTAAGGAACACTGCCCACTATACCCCTGCTTGTAAAATTAATTTTATTTTGTTAACCCTTTGAGGGTCAATGACGTAAATATACGGCGCTGCAAACAAGTCCAAAAATGGTTGATGCAGTATATTTACGTAGCCGGCTGTAGGTTTAAAAAGCGCGCCAATTCCCTAACTTTTTCTTTTCTGTCATGTGCTGCCACTATGTGGAAATACAGGGAATTTTTTTCGCATGCCTCTCTCTCTCGGTTTTCGTTACACAGTTTGTTTTAGCACTAGTTCGCTCCCGCGCGTCTATATACTACCGCTTGCGCACTGGCGCGCGTGCGGGCGGGTGGCAGTTTGGGTTTTGTTTTCGCAGGCGGTTTCGGCTTCTTGCGCTTGCATAACAGATGGCTATCTCGTTACTAATCGCTCAAAAGGCGACCGCTTGTATCTCGCTTGTTTAGTGCTCACAGGAATGCACATAGGAAGGATACCGCCATGCATATGTTTCCATTGCTTTTTTTTTTTTTTTGAGACTCGCGAAAACTAATTGCCTCTAGTTGGCGATAAGATGAAAACTAGCAGAAGTTTGTCACTCGTTTTATTTCTTTGATGGGCACACAACCGCACAGTTTTTTTGAACGCCAGCACCTATGCAGTTCGATTACGCTATGGATGTACATATTAGTGTAAGAGCAGGAACATTTGAGTCTTGCGAAATATTCTTGTGTGCGCATGTTCAAAGCCTTGAACTATAACAATGCATCAAATGTTTTATTCTTATAAATTTATTTCCTTCTTTATTATTGTTATTCATGAATGAAGAGTAGATATATACCAATGCAAAATATCTTTTTCTCGCTTTACGGTCACCCTAGAAAAATTACAGTAAATTTTTTTTCAAATAAATCGCTAAGAAGAATTGGAATCTGCAATAAAAAGAAATTGACCCTAAGTGGTCGCATGTGGCAAAAAAATATAGACCCTCAAAGGGTTAACAAAACAGTATCAGGTAAGTTGCTTAGGCTACATAATTTATGTGAAATTTAGTGTGACTAGACACCACCAAAAAAGCACCAAAAAATCTCAAGATTTCAGGGTTTCATGTTGTGCCTTTATTCACTGATTATTTATTTGTATGCAGAAAAGAAATGCTCAACATAGGCCAAAGTTAGTGGCACATATCTGTACTTGGGAACGTTTGATGATCCAATGCCCTCTGGAATTGCTGAATGTTTGCTAGTCAGCACCTTTGAGAGTTCTTTAAGTACCAAAAACCTGGGATTTTTGTCTGAGATAGATTGAAGTTTCAAACGAACTCTATCAGTAACAGGTCCATTGAAGATGATGGCAAATGTCTCATGAACATACAAAATGAGCCCCACATTCCTGGTCACAGTGGCACCCAAGTAATAAACTTTCTCAATGATGTCGGCTGAAAATGTGACGTGAATGCACAAGTACGCCAAGTCACCTTCAAGTGTATTGTGGCAAAGCACAGTTTGAGCCCTTCTTACAGTGATGCTTTTATCGGTTGCAAAGCTTTCAATAACAGCCTTTACACTAGCAAAGTGCTTGTGGTAATAATCGGCCGCCTTCAGCCAAGTTCCAAAGAACATTATAAATAAAACAAAGTGAGGACAAAACAGGGAAAAATATATTTTTACACTTTGAAAATCCGATATAGGCACTAACATTGAAAGAGACATTTATAGGCAGAATAAAAGTGCCATTGAAATGTTTCTAAACCCATAGTATGTGCTTATATAATAAATAGGCACGATAAGGCTGTAAGCAAAAAATAGGCATTTTGCCTGGAGTTCCAATATCTAGTCATGAAGCTTCCGACTCCTCATACTAAAACCGAAACTAGTTCACAAAAGCAAGTATTATTCCTTCAAGACTATGCACCCACACTTGTGGACGTAACTTGCTTTTGCTCGTTCTGTCGCGTGGTGGCTAAGAAAAAGCAGCAGACACTGTGCTTCAGGCAAATTTAATTCCCTGCGTGCTCAATGTGCGCTGATTTAACTTCCAACATGCTCTGCAATGCTACAGATGACCACTTTGCTGAAGGTGGTGATATCATGTGGTTTTGTGGCGCAAAGGCTAATGACAGCCTAAGAGCACCAAGACATCGTATAATGCAGTTGAAGGTGGGCTCAATGACAAATGGTAGACACAAAATGGCTGTATAGTGGCCTAAAAAATATTTGCTATAAAATGCGTAAAATATACTGTTTATGTATTAAAGCTATGACAATGACACGTGAGGTGTGCTATGAACATAAAAGATAAGCTTTGGAGGGTGATACACTAAAAGATGTCGGTGCTAGTAAAATTACTGCCTAACCACAACCCTTAACTGCAAGGGCTGGGAGGCACGTGCTACGATCTCCTGGGCTGATAACCTGCAATGTATTAATATGTAAAAAGCTTACAACTCGTCTAAAAGAAATCACAGATGATTATGATACTTCCTAATGCAAAATTTGAGCACAGCTCTACACGTTTTCATTTCGCCATATATTGAGGCAATGCACCAATCACTGCACTGACTGGCTTTCCCAGCAACTGCAGATTATGCAACCGTAGTATTTACCGGGATATGCTTGCAGCGAACGCTATGTGTGAAGCTGAGCTTTCTGGTTCTTTTTTCCTCCCCTTCCCACACGGCCAGTACTGCCACTTTGTAGCGAACGTGAGTGCCATCTGTTCCCAATTCAAGGTGGCTTCCTCCACTTTCCTTCTCACGCTTTCGCTGCACATTCCTCCTCTGCTTTCCTCCTTGCACTTATTTGCTCTCGCCATCTTTCATCCGCTCTTCACGGTCGCTCTTTTATAGCTTGCTGTGCTCATTTGCTCGGTTATGCCAAGGGAGGACGAGGCATGCCGACGCTCAGCGCAGGAACGAGCGCCTAAGAGTTGCGCCCTAACAGGTCTGTACCATGGAACACCGCTAGTTGAAGAGGAATGTGATTTCTGTAGGTTAAAGCAAAGTACTATATTTTACACAGAGGTTCTGCTTCCTGAAATTCGACCAAAACATGGAAGACTGTCAGTCTCTCACCACATGTACCAAATGTTGGTGCTTCACCACCAGTCAACAAAAAATTATGTGTTCCATATGTATGCCCTATCGTGAGTCGACATAATAGGAGATCAGTTCATTGTGTTTTTGTTGTGGAGGGATAAAATGCTAACTGCAGCTTGGCAACGCGGAGTTTATTAGGACTTTCATTGTCCCATATCCTCCTGAGACCCGGGATGCATTTGGGTGCACAGATTTTTCCCAAACTTTCAGAATAAATCAGTATGGTTATGAAGATGAAAAGTGTTAAATGTTTTTTCAATAGCCGTGATAATTTCAGCTCAGCGCGATGTCCAATATATTGGACACTGGGATGCTACCCGGTCTTTCTTCACCCAGCGCGCACGTAATGACGTACCGCAGATATTACGCAAAACTCGTGTGCAAAAATATTTTAATAACTCAAAAGGCAAAGTAGTCAATAAAGTACATAAGAAGAGCATTCCTCTGCTTAAAAAAAAAATTTGCTCTTGTGTTCACTTCCCGTGGGCAATTTCAAAACACCTGTTTGTCCTTGGTGATGCAGAAGAAGAGCCGACATTTGGTGCAAAAGAACTTTGTTTTCATGTCGCAGCCCTGTAGTCTGCAACGAGCAGTGTTTGCAGTGTCTGCCAGTATTGAGTAGTGGGTAGTGCTCTTTTCTTGGGGTTCTCGAGGAGACAGCCGCACCTGCTTTGATGGCGGATGCCACTCACCTTCGTCCTCACTCTCCGTTTCATCCTGCTTTTTCCCTTGAGCCATGAGAGTCTCAGCAACAGATTGGTGGAACTGCATATAGCTGAGTATTTCTTTCCGCTGCTTCTTTAGGGAGCGTATGTCGCGCGTGTTCTGCACCCAGGAGTTGTTGAGGGCAATGTCGAAGAGGTGAAAGATGGCTCTGATTGTCCACTTGTTGACGCCTGCTTTTATCATGTAGTAACTTATCATTCGGTCTGCCTTGTCAACACCGCCCATGTTGAAGTTGTACATGTGAACAATATCTGGTAGAGGGATATTGATATGTTTTTCCCTTACGAGACCACCTGCGACAGTAGGTGTCTTGCGGGTCCAAGCCATGGATTGAAAAAAGAAACGTTATTGGCTTAATTCATCAGACACGCGAGGCCGGTCCCCCGAAGAAAAAAAAAGACACGATTTCGTCCACAAGCCGCTAAACGCCAACAGTACTCGCCTGCAGTCCATAACAAGGCCATCGCAAAAGCGCGGTCAAAATAACCGGGTTGAGTCCTAGCGTCCAACGTAATGGACACGCGAAATCAAAGGAAGAGTAAAAAAAGGTAAGCGCGCAAACAGTTAAAATTTTGTATTCTGCACGTACGCTGTTGTATTAACTTTAATATAAAATCAAAGATATGCCCCAAAAGCAGGTAGAAATACGAGAAACAGTGCTTACTTCTCCGGCAGCTGCCGTAAAACGCCGCGCCGCTTAATGCCGCCATTGTGGAACTGTTTCGGCGGGAATTTGAACGATGTATTTTCATCAATGCTGCATAGATGGCGCAAGCAGGTGTCCAATAAGTTGTACAGTGGGGTTTTATGAGGATGAAAGCCTTGTCACATGAGTACTGTCTCATATCTGAATGTCCAATATATTGGACAAATCCCCATAGCGGGGTCTCAGGAGGATATACACTGACAATAGCACCCCAGTTTCTAGTATCTGAAATACTTCAAATCTATGGCAGGGACTGCCACAGAACAATTGCTAGGTTTTATTGTTGTAGACGTGGCGATATGTTCAGCAAGGATTTTACCCTTGATGCTTCTATGGTCAGGCACCCAGCATGTTATGGTGCATTGTTGAGATGCATACATACTACACAAACTGAGCAGAGATCAGATTTTTTAGTTTTAATTACTTGATGTGCCTTGGAACCGACAACAGGGCATAGGCCACAGCCATGATGACACTTGTTTCTCGGACCAAAACATCACTGGACTGACTGCAGCATAAGAAACACCGATACGCGACTCTGACGAATCGGTATCAAATTTAAGACAATAGTATTTTGCCTGAAGTCCTCAGAAGTGCATATGAATGTGCGTCTCAGGAGCATGCATTGCGACTTCTGCAAAGCATGTGTCACATTACACAAGTTGCCACTGCCATGGTGGTAACAGCTTCGCTGGAGCCACTGGGCAATGTTCGAAGACTGAGACACCCGTTTTTTCGCCAAGCTTCCTGACCCGCAGTGAGAAAGGCTCATGAGTGTAATTTGCTGACCAGTGTGAATGTTTATGTGAGTGGACACAGAGCCATTAGAAACATTGAACGAGTATGAATGAATGTTCACTTATTCTGTTGACCTGTGGTTGTGATTAAGATGAAGTGGTGCTGAGCAGATCATGCAATGCATGTAGCACATACTTGGTGGTCAATTAGAATAACAAAAGGAGTGCCGAGAAAAGGGAAGCATAGTAAAAAATGGCAGAGAATTATGTAGCATGATGAGATAAGAGAATCTGTCAGGCAGTGGATGGAGTTGGCTGGCACAACACCGGGGTACACGGAGATCTCTGGCAGAGGCCTTTGCCCTACGGTAGACATAAGACAGGCTGATGAGGATGATAATCATCTTGAAGCTGGAGCTAGTCTTGGGATACCCACTTGGTAACAGGACATGCCTTGAGTACTAAACAAATTTTATGCAACATATGTGCTAAAGTTCGTAAATAGAAAGGCAATTTGGGATCATTAATTATTGGCAATTATCCCAGTCTCTGACGCCTGCCACTGCTATAAATCTTTAAAGCCACTAAGAATTGTCATTTTGCCTCGAATACTCCCTTTTTAATAACAGCAGACAGTTGCCAGCAAAACAACCAATATGCAACAAAAAGCTATTCACGCATCTCTAATAAATAACACTTTCAGCTGTGGGTCAGTGCATGTGTTGCATCCTTTACTGGACACAGCACCTTCATTGTGCTTTGAAAATTATTCTTAGTGCACAATCTTGGGAACTCCTGTGCATGGCAATTGAATGTAGTGGCACAGATGTGACAGTTGTTTGTGTTGTGCTTGCTTACCCGCTGTTGTTGAAGAGACTGATGTCGCCATTGTGCAGCTTGCTCAGGGTCGTCTTGCGGCGAACCCTGAGCGAGGACTTGGCATTGTCCCCTGCCTCATCCTCTGCGTCGACAGCTGGGTAGGCATGCATATCGAGGGTCAGGGTGCGTGGCGGTGTTGACATCAGAATGGGCTCTGGCTCGGGTTCCATTGACTTCTCGAGCCGCATCTCTGGCACCGGGTCCCTGCCCTCAATATGCTGGTTGCCCCCTGGTGGGACAGCAAGAGTGGTTGACCAATTAATACACATGGTATCGTGTTTTGGCATAATGTCATTTGTGATTTCTGCAAGGCACAATATGTGCTTGCACTGCAGAGCGGTAAATGTCTCATGTGCTGTGGATGTACTCAGCTCAACACAAATATTCGTTGTAACACTGAGGACGACCCCAGATCTTCGCAGTTTTTGATACTACTGTATGTTCAAGGGGTTCCTACCAACTACCACAACTTTATAAGTGGCCTTAACTACACAGCTCAAATATGTAGTGGAATAATGCTACACTTGTAATCTGCTGTTAAAGAATAAATGCTTATAAATGCCCCAAATTTATATCATACAGGATCCTGATTTTCTCGCTATAAGCTGATTTTTTACTTACGTATATAGCGTGCACACCATGCAACTTTGCCATCTCATTTGCAGCATGCATTGCGCAAAACCCCTCAAAGCAGCATTTATATTTATGTCAACTGACCCTAGAGCCCTGGCCTAATTGATTGTATATAATTATTTATAGGAACTTGCTGTAAACTTTTTGAAGTTTAAAGATATTGCGGCAGGACCCATCTCATGATGACAGTCGATGGTAATGCATTAGCACTGAACCAGTTAACAAACCAACATATTTCCTCCATTGAAACAAGTTATGTATGAGGCGTGTACTGCAGTGGGATTGCTTTCTTGCGCTTCCCTATGAACACTCAGGGCCATCTAGTGCTGTCGCTGCGAAGCCTGCGCATGGCCTCCAAAATGCATGGTGCGCCGGTGCATGTGAATGCTGAGAAACAAATTATACAGCAACTGGCTTCCTCTCTAGCGCTTCTTTCTCAACACACTGTGTCATCTACCTATAGTCGGGTACAACTTTAGAAAAATAGGGAGGCCCCGCCCAGATGACTGAAGCGTGACAGCCGATTGCCTCCTCGACTAAAAGAGTCCCACTCAAGAGACCATGCTTCTAAAACGCATAATTTTTGGTATAAATAAAGACGTTTGTATTTTGAGAGCTCTTGGTGATTGGAATGCTACAGCACATGCTGGATCGCGAAAAAAAAATCCCATGCCTTCTACAATGCTGTGCGTCGTCTGCTTTTTTGCTTCATTGCAAGAGTCAAAAAAAAAATAAATAAATAAATAAATAAATAAAAAAGCAGCTTTGCATGAATTTTGCCCTGGTTTACATGTACACGGCACATTTAATGCTCCTTTTCCGAGCTCAAAATGCGTGGGTTGCTATTTGCTAAGTACTTGAAAACAAAAAAACACTGCATTTATTGAAACCATTGCAAACCTGGGGCAAAAAGACGATCAAGGCAGGAAAGGAACAAAAATTCTGCATTCATTATATTAAATAAATACTCTTGATTTTAAATAGCATAAGACTAATATATATTTTTTGGTTTTGTGTTTTCACAAACTTATTTTCAAGAATGTAATAGGTTTCTTTATTTCCTTTCTTCTATTTTTTTTTCTTTTGCAAGCCTGCAGGCTCGCCAGTTTGCGTAGCATCAGCGATGCTCGCTGCAATCTTCCGATACCGGACCATGGCTTAGAATAAATTCACGTGGCACAAATGGTGCATCGTAAGCTTGCAATAATATTTCTGGCACGATAGATGACCGCAAACAGTTTGGGAATTCACTGTGATGAGGGGCAGACGCACATGACTCACACGCTTCTGGCCAGTTCAGAGCACGGGCGGCCATCTTCTCCATCGGTGGGGTCACCGGCCGTCTGGCTCGTGACATGTCTAGAGTGTGCGTCCATTGGTGGAGGCTCATGTGCACCCGCCGTGGAGGAGTAAACACCCCTTTTTTTTCTAAAGTTGCACCCAACTATAGTAGCACTGTCGAGAAGTCCATGCAATGTCTCTGTGACTAGAAGTGTGGGGCACAGGTGCCTGCAAATGCTGAGAACTATTGCCTTGCTTGCCGCACACTTAGACCCCAGTTGGCAAGATGTTCATTGAAGAGCAGCACATACCCAGTGCATTCGTGGTGCAGCTCACTAAAGTGTTGGCGTGAAAGACATTCATTGAAAAGTGGCACATAGTCTGTGCATTTGTTAAGCAGCCTGCTAATGTGTCGGGTTACTGTCCTTGAGGAACATTTGTGACGTGGGTTTGATTCTGCTCAGTATTGGATAAACTTAAGGGATCTGTTCCGTCATTGTGGAGTGGCTCATTCCCAGTGGCAGATACCTGGTTTTCCAAATAGGCATCAAAGACGTTCATTGAAGAGTGGTTTACACCTACTGGCAGATACACAGTGAGCCATGCTGGTATCAGAGAGGCCCATTGAAGGCAAGTGCAGACCAAGTGGCAAATATCCTGTGCTCCATGTCGGCGTCAAACAGTTTCTTTGAACAGCAGTGCCTACCTAGTTCCACATCTACAGTGACCCATGTCAGCATTAAAGAGCTTTGTTGAAGAGAGGCATGCATGCACATGTTGCCACATACTCAATGACCCAAGTTGGTCCAATGGTTGGTTTTGAACTCTGCTCCCTCAGCACAGACGCTTGATGCGCTACCCATTCAACCATGGGCTACCCAGTGACCCAGGTAGGTGGGAGAATGTTTTTAAACAAACAAATAAAGATAGACAGACGGATGGACAGACAGACAGATAGCCCCAGAAAGTGCCCGAAATACCTTAACAATGCTAATGCATTAAAATAAACAGGGTGATTGAAGTGTTGCAGCAGTGATGTGCCATCTTGCAGTGCTGTCCGCACTTTTAGGAACAGTGGACATGCATTCTACCCATGTGAACCTGCAAGGTCTACCAGTATGAGCCTACAACAGCAATAATAGCTCCAGGTCATCCAAATGATTAGCCATGCCACACAACTTCTGTGAGGTGCGGAAGACAAGCATACAACAGATACAACGCAGCCACTCGAGGAGACTAGAAATTACTGCTTGCAATCATCACATGCTTCGGGGATTCCCCCGTGATCTCTTTCCTTTTTTTTTCTCTTTAGCAAATGGGCTCCCAAGATCTTCTAGTGACTCTCCATCCCAGGTTCTTTCTGTCCTCCACGGCAACAGCGATGCTCTTGCCATGCTGTTGCGTGCCACAGCATGTGTAACAAGGAGAGTACGGCAAGACGCATCCATATTTTTGGGATGTTACAGAGCAGACAACACAACAGGGGCCCCTCACTTTTCAACATTACACAAGCCATGCCAAAATGGCAGTCACTGTTGGTGGGAGGGACTTAGAGGCAGTGATTTCAAGTTAAAATTTTGGGCTAAAATATGCATTGAGAGCAGTTTTTTTGTGTGTGTATAACTACACTGGCCCCTCTAGTCTCAGTTAGAATAATAAACTGAGAACAGTAGTTGGGTGACTAGGCCATCGCCCCTTTAAGAACTTTGCTATGATATCAATTCTGCTCACATTCGAACACCAGGTGGTATGTGTGCCAAAACTCACATGCAAGTTTTTCCTTATGGTCATTTTTCTTTTGGTACTTACATTGTAGAAAGTAAACTACCACAAGAAAAAGAACCCATTAGTAGAGGATAAATTTATTTTTCAGTTTCTTTTGCACAAAGCCACAGAACCTGTGACCCCAATACATTCCTGGCTTTCCGAAATTTGAGTTCTCCATTGTGAAAAAAAAATAGCATTGTCAACCAGTTATTTTTCCTTGTATGTCAACACCGTGAACCTCGTTCCGCAAATGCAAGCATTTGTGATTTTATAAGTGTAATCTAGCAGCAAAGCTTAAGCTGACATAAAACTCCAGTGCCCGCTGTATTAAACTGTCCGTGGAGTTGACACCACCCACCTCGCACAAGGATCCGGTCAGGCACATGCATGGCCAGTGCCTGCTCGTTGATTTTGTCCCTGCCGAGCAGTGTATCGATGTCCTTCTCGTAGTCGTCCCGGTCAACGACACTAATGTGATGTGGGACACGCATCTTGTTACTAATTTCTGCTGTAAAGTCAGGATCATAGAAGGCGTCGTAGTCCCCCGAGAACCGCTGGTGGGCTGGGCTCGGGTTGCTCGACATGACTGTCAAGACAAGAGTGATGACAAAATGTTAAATTACGAACAACAGTGTAAAGCTACACCAGTTTAGACTGACAAAGCATTCGTTAAAATTATGGTTTCCATTAATTTCACGGTAACAGGTAGATTATTAGAAGAGAAAACGAAGGAGGAAGTTAAAATTTCGCACCGAAATCCCAGTGCCGGCATGTCAGTGTGACGTCACAGATTTCGAAGTATTTTTACGCATTTTAACAGTAGTGGCTCATTGAACGCTCATGAAACTAGCTAAGTTCAGTCTTTGGCTCCTTCGGAATACAATGGAGTTCATTTTTACCGATTGGAAATTAATTAGGCCCGAGCAGATGCTGTCAAAACCCGTGATGTCAACAGCAAGCTGGTGCGGTATTTTCAAGGCAGCTGCTGCCACCAGTCTTTCACATTTCCGTCTTTTCTGGCTTATCAAGCCCCCTCTTGCAGTAAGAGTGGCTTATTGTAAAAGGGCAATTTATCATTACAGCTCAACTTAGCTTTTCTTTTTCTCTTCAGTGTTCCCTTAGATATCTGTGCATGGTAGGTGCGAAAAATGCTCAAAGTACTCAGTAGACAAATGTGTCCTTCAAATGTTCCTAAACGGGGAACTACTCATTGTAGAGGCTCAGGACTGCAGCACTACGCAGTGCCATGAATCACCAACTTAATCTAATTCCATCCAGTTACAAAATGCCATGCCTTATTAACTTGCCCAAACATATAGCTTGCCAGGACTACAAATTTTGGCTGCCATGATGTTGTGCGCCTAATATTAGAGGCGTTACAATGGGCAAGGGAATGTAAAGAATGCCTATGCACTGAGATCGCAATCAAGAAACACATATGATCAGTACAGTCGCACCTCAATATAATGAACATGGATATAACAAATAATTAAATGCAGGGAAATAAATATAAAATTTGGTTGGTTCGGCTTGGCTGGCCCACAGCCAGCAAGCCTACATGCTGAACTTGTGTGATCACACCAATTGCAAAACTACACGTTAGCAACAGTTTGTAATTTAGCACTGTTCACGTTCAATATCAGCACAATCTGCCTGACACTGTTTAGCGATGCCAGAGGAAAAGGCCACCAAATGTTTCCCTCCTTGGCAGAGGAAACTCAATGGAGGCAGGAGTTCAAGAGAGAGAAAGGCGCAATGCTTTGAGAATGGTGTACTATAGATCGTAGCTTGGAAAGACTGCTGACTGTAGATTATTGCGTTGCAAGTATTAGGCAGAAGCAGGGCAAGGTCTGCCGGAGGTATCCTCAATTGCAGTTATGTGGTCTGCTTTTTCGCCAGCTCTGCTCCTTTTGTGGTTGTGCAAACACTGCAGCCGATGGTGGCTCATCTAATCTCTGAAATAAATGAGCAACCAACTATGCCCATCTGCATTAAGTGCTGCCATCACTACCCCCTCCCCTGCTCTTTTTATTTAAATAAGTGTACGTAGAGGATACATACTCATGTGCTCCAACATGTGATCAAAAGCAAAACACTTTGTGAAGCGTCCAGCCATAGAGATATACAAAAAGCGCTTAAGGAAGAGTTTCTATGAATAGTTCACGAGTTGTCACACAGCTATTGCACCATAACACACAACTTTAATGTATCTCATGTGTGTGGCAGAAGCTGTAGAAAAAAATTTGTGCAAAGGTACAGTCTGTCTTAGACACATGACATGGATTTCTTTCCCGCTCAAAGGAATCTACGAGGTTGTTACAGGAGAACATTGAAAGATCCCAGAGTGCATGAATCTGTCAAATATATGGAAATACAAAAATGCCCTATTCGCCTTGGCCAATGTTGAGCGCTTGTGTTCAGCCTACAAGCTTATTCTGTGTGCGAAGAGGCACGATATTGAACTCCAAACCCTATATGTAATGATCACTGTTTTTAAATTTTGCAAGGATTTGTAAACATACATTATTGCATGCTTCTTTTCTTATTGGCACCTTTGCCGAATTTATTCCTTTAGGCATGGCTTTCAGTTTCGGTGAAGCACGTAGCAGCTTTCCTGGCATATTTTTATGTTCAATGCCCTGTGAAGCAATGGCTAGCACAATTAGTTGCTGCGTTCCATACTTCAAAAGTGAATGCCAAGACAGCTTCCTTACCATGAAAATGGGTTACACACATTCAATAGACAAAACAGATGGGGTTCGCAAGCAAATTATAGTGCCTATTTTGCCCCTATCAAGCTAGGTGCCTGATTTATGTGCCTAAAACATACATGTTTAGTGCTTAAAAATTCGGTCTCTACTAATGACAAACTCATTACAATGGCAATGCTGGCAAAACTAAACAGTCTAGGACAAATTGTAGCTTTGAAACGAACCAGCACCCTAAAACATGCACACACACACATGCGCGCGCACACCCACCCACCCACCTACCCACCCACCCACCTACACACACGCACACACATGCACACACACACACACACACAGAGAAAGGGACAGACAGACACCTACCCTAGTAGTTTGCTTGCTAATGTACGCATCACATTGTTTTGAATGCTTGCTAGCTAAGAAAGAGTACAGAGTTATTCTGAAACTGATTTAGGTGACTGATATTTGCACAACAATATGAAACATCGTTCCAGCACACAATTGAACATGGACGAGAAGAGAAAGACAACACGAACGCCGGTCTCTTCTCGTCCATGTTCAATTGTGCGCTGGAACGATGTTTCATAATACTAATCATAACCAACTAGCCCAGCTATCCATACTTTGCACAACAATTTTACTTTTAGCATGCTCATACTTGTTTAGCTCTGTGCAGGAGTGAAGACATGCCTAGATAAATCTGACGAAATATGTTACTCAACACTAGTTTAATGCATCATACTATTAAGGCACCAAAAATCAGTTGGCAGTGTATTTGTCCAACTGGCATTTTATTTATTCTGCAAACATCCCATGGATAATTTGGCAGAAATGTGATAAAGACTGTTGATAAACTAAAGCAGAATTTTCGTACTGCACTATTTTTGCTATGCACTTCTTGCCTAGGAAAAATAACATAGATGGAATCACCCATGATGCTGACCTGAGCTTCAGACACATTTATGAGGGAAAAAAAAAAAGAAGTCTGAACCCTATCTGATTTGTTCTATTGTTGTACAAAGGACTTGATTTGAAAATTATAACAGTGCTAACACATGCAACAACAAAGGAACAAGGACGAGACACAGCGCTTGTGTCTCGTCCTTGTTCATTTGTGGTTGCGTGTGTTAGCGCTGTTGTAATTTTCAAATCAAGTATGCACCAACTCGCCCCGAAAGAAGTTTTAATGAAGTGCAAAGGACACCAAATGTAAGCGACTATGCAGAACTCGCCTCTAGAAGTGGTGGCAGAGTCAAGCAGGTGGTAAAGCAACACAGTGATAAAGAATGACGGATAAATTCAAATGTCACCACATTTGCTGTCTTTGGGAACAAAAAGCAGGAAGGAACACGTGTACTGTGAAGGCAGTTGCAGAGAAGAGCTTACAGTAAAATAGCATTTATAATGGTGCCATATGGCCGCCAACATTGTCTGGCCACTCAAGCATTTACAAAAGCAAGGCGGGCGAAAGCAACTATGCATGTCTAGTGCTTCGCACGTGGACTTGGGAGAACAACACTAAAGGCTATGCCTGCCAGGATGCAGTGAAACTGGAGTGCCGACAGACATTGTTGCACATCCCCCCTCCCCTCCACGTTACAATGTGCAGCTGGCATTGCAGCTGTGCTGTTTTGCGGTTGCTCCGCCAATTCAGTTGAGCTCAATAGTCCAACAAAAAGGGATTTAATTTTCACAGGATGGAAGGGTGTGGTCCATTTAGTATCACTTGACATCAAACATATGCTCAACACTGCAAATTTCACTCGGAAAGTATAACTCTCCTTAAATATTCATTTTCTTGGCGACCCAGAATGACAGCAGTACTTACACTACTTGGTGCCTTGCATCAAATAAGTTAAATAATTACTGTGAGAGCGATACCTCCACATTCAGATTGAATAATATACACATATGTATTTTGCTACTGACTGCTATGTGGTTTGGCCCTTCCTAAAAAGCACATACGTTAATTACGGCTGTAGAATTGGTGTAGACTACAGCTATAATTCATTGTAGACCACTGATCTCACGCAACATGTGATATCAATGCAAAATGTGAAAGCAAGCACTCTGCTGTTTTTCTATGCAGAGATCAGGATGATTATGAATCTGCTGCACAGTGCCTCAATGGCTGCAGCAGTTACTTGTGTTACTATCAGCCAACAAACATTAGAAGACATCCGCAAAGTGACATATGATAACGTACAGTACTTCTGCAACAGAAAAGCCGCCGAGGAAGCTATAAAGTCTTAGAGAATCGGTGTCTTTGAAGAACACAAAAATGGACGTCTCCACAAGGTGCTCAGTTTGCTTTGGTACGTCACGCACGACGTCTCGTTATATTGCCTCACCCCCTGTCCCCATGAATATGTGGAAGTAAACGCGACAACTGTTCCACTTAGCTGCTGATATTGAAAACACATAGCAAATGCTCAACTTATTCAGATGAATTATCCTGCACGTTACGAATGCCACTGCCTTGAACATGTGCATGCAAAACGTGTTATTCATTCTTCGGTTACTCACGAAGTCGATGTAGGCGCTGCGCCGCCAGATTTCTTGGCAAAAAAAATGTTTTCCTTTCTATTTTTTTATATGCACTCCACTGTTAGTTCGGCAAAGGCATGCTGCTTAAGCCAGGAAAGCTAGTAAGCCGACATACAGGTAGGTTTTGCGCGCTGTTCACAATGAAGCATCAAAGGTCATGCCGTTCCTTGCTCTCAGCTGACGCATAGCGACCGATAAGACTGCACGCTGTTGCTTGCTAAAAGGAAATACGCGAGTAGTTTTTCAGTGAAGTGGTGCTGAAGAATTGGTGCCGAAGAATTGTACTTTCTAAGGAAACAGCACACGCGGCATGAAATCAAGTTGAGGTTGATCGTTTTTGTTGATGTCGAAACGTCGGTGCAGAGCTCTTGCTCGGCAGGCGGGCATCGAAATGCAGATGAACGGGCCAAACAAGTAGAATTTGCCATGTTCTTTAATGCGCTCTTACTTCAAGACCACATCAACGAAAACGATTTTTTAAAAACGACGGCTAGACAGCCTTGCACGACAGGTAAAAGACTTCGCGCGTAATCAATGAAAAGCACTTGGAGACGGGTTTCAAGTTCGAAAGGGTGAGACGCCTGCAAACGGGCCTCGCTACGATGCGACTGCTTAGACAGCACGATCTGACGCGTAGTCGCCCTCAAAGAATGCACAGCATTTTAATTATCTGTAAGGAACTCATTTTAATGTAAAGAGTGCCTCACCTTGTGGCCGGTGCGTTTGATCACATCCGCACACGATGAAAAGGAAAAAAATACGGCAAAAAGCAAGAAAAAAAGTTCACTGGATTGGCTTTGATATGGCTTCTATGATTTACAGCCAACATAAGCCCCAGTCACAGTTTTTTTTTTTTTCGCCTTCCCCCGTGAAATATACATGGCATGAAAAACAGTGTGGTCAAAATCTGCTGAATGACTCCCACATTTACGTGAGCAATTTGCAGGTCATGATTGGCATGCTAGGAGTTATATTTGGTTTATTCTTGGAGAATCAGCGAGTAATGCACAAGCGTCAGATGCAAAGCGCAACTCTTGCACCGATTCTAATATTCGCTGCTTGAAATGTTATCAGCCTGGATGATTATTATTCTGCAGAAGGGACATTATGAGCTCAGAGCTGGCGTAGTGCTGCACTAATTTTACGTTTACGAGAGTTATGCGCACTGTTTCATTTATGTGTGAACATTAGGTTCAGTTTCGTTTTTTCGAGGTCGTTCATTAGACAAGAGGAAAAAAAAAAAGAAAAAAAAAAGAAAGGGCAGCGAGCTCCGACTAATGTAATTACCAAGAATAATAGCACAACTGAAGCAGACGCTTGATTTTATTTGCCGAGAGCGATCACAGTTAGCATTGGTCAAACGAGACTAACATCGCAGTAATTTTATTTGACACACAATGAATGACATGTTTACGTTGTACTGCAGGTACTAGAACGCACGTAGTACCCTGTCATCACACGCAGAAAAAGAAAAACTAACTATAGGATAACATACGAATTAAAAATGCACAAGCATTAATATTAATGCGTGTTTTGGCTTATCCCGGTGATCTTCATGAAAGGTGTACATTTTGACATTCAGAAGTAACAGCCAGGTTGGATTTGATGTCTTGGTTTTTCATCAGGCTTGAAATTCACATTTATATAATAAAATTTTACAGAAGTTATTCATACATAACTGAAACGCCATGTGTTGTGTTACACATGCTATAGAATGATGTTTTACACTGCAGTTATACCTACAAATTGCTTCAGTGAATTTTGCATTGTTGAATGTTGCCTTTAAACCTGACAAAAAATACAACCAGGACAATAAAAACAGCATTGCTAATACTGTTATTCAAATCAACTTCAACTGTGTGGCTGTCACATTTAAATGTGAAAATGTGCATTTCATAAAGGTTACTGTGATAATGACCATAGAGGAAAGCTGACAGTGATTTTCTTCAGTCCTCAGCTATTTAAGCTTCAAAAATAATACAGTGCAGAACGGTGCTTGGTAACAGATGTCTATGCCCCACATGGCTATTTTGTGGTTGCATGATGGTTTTAAATATCTAGACTCATTACTAAAAAACAATTACATTATATATTTCATGTGTATGGTAGTGGTATTGCCATTCTCATTAAGCTGCCACAGTTCCAGGATGGTATTGGGTAGTCTTGAAATGCAATCACATGAAACCCGTCCATGCGACATAACATGCTCAAACTACACCTTGTTTGGTAGGGGTGTGGCAAGCTGATTGAAACAAACGCTGACATTGATAATGAGCAAAAGAATGTAACTGCAGAGAGACAATAACAGTTGACGTGCTAATGCCTTGTCTACTGATGCATAGGACTGCAATGCTTATGGAGGAATTAATGAGTTTACAGACTTTGTAGTCGCATAATACGTACTTTGTGATGTTACATGAACACCAGTATGCGTGCTGGTGTGAAACATGTTGCAGTAACCACAATACAAGCACTTCAGATGACAACACAAGAACTAGAATTTCTATGTATATTACAATCTAACATGCACAGTAGTGCTCTCTGCGCATTTGATGAACACAAAATTATATTACACCAGCGCACAAAAAGTGAACACACATTGACATACATAATTCAAATCACAATTTGTTTTAGCTTGTGCCACATTTACACAAGCGTAATGACAAAGCATTAAGAGAACACTGAACCAGGGAAGTTCTTCAGTGCAGCAGATAAATGAAATCACAATCCTGATCCGACTCAGTAGATCACCAGCGTAACACAAACACAGTATTCTTGAGCACTGCACAACAGCGATGTCTCCTTGTCAGGGAAAAAAAAAATATGACGAAGAAGAAGAAAGGGGTGAATGATGGTTGGAAATGTCACATGAGCCGTCAACAAACAGAATGTCACAAGCACACATCTTTCCACCATTTCCTGAAGATGCCGAAGCACAGGGCGGGTGTCGAGAATGGGATGCACAGCAGGCAGTTCAAGTGCACAAAATGTTTGAAGTGGTAATGCTGCAGGCAGGGAAAGAACTCTTCAGATGCTGATGTCAACTGGTCTTGATGCACTTCTCCTTTCGTTTTCGGCACAGGTATTCGTTAACCACGTGGTGTGCCTGCGGATCCATGGGCTCTTGCTTGATCCTTCGGAACTGCCGGTCATCCTGCAATGCACACACCGCGTCAGTCGTCGAGGTCAGCCAGAAACTTGTAATCACAGCTTGCTCATTTCTCTTAGACTGTGGTTATGGCTTCAAATTCACAGTGCGACAAGAACGAGCAAGCTGTGAATGTACTTTTTAACAGCTAGATGATTTAGATACACTTTGAAACGGTGAGTACATGAGTGCGCACACGAAAAGAACACAATGCACCGTCGTCGAACTTGCAAAGGGCCGGTAAGCTTACCATAGCATACTGTGTCATGGACATGGCTGCTTGTTTTTCTTGTTTGTAGTTGTTGAGACGTTGCGTAAGAAACCTGGTGCAGTTGAACACAAGGGAAAAGGACAGTCAGCATGTATACCAAATTAACACACAATATAAACCTAACTGCAAGGGGGTACCTTTATACATGACCGCCGTAAAATTATTTAGTTAATAAACAAATCATGCAAATGTGTTTATCCCCTAAACTAAGTAATAAAACATTATGCCACGTCACGAGCAGTACGTTAATTCTCATGCATGTTCGTGAACGTGTGTAATTTTGCCGGGAGACTTCACAGAAGAAAAAGCTTGTTTTAAGACTGTTCGATACATTAGGCAACACAAGCGCGAGAGTTTGCTTACACTCATCCGCTAGGGCATATATAAACATCAGCGAATCATTGATGCATGAAAATTCCACGCGCGACGCTAAAATAATGAAGTGTGACCAAGTAAACGCTGCAGCTACAATAGTGCTCGCTCCTGTCTAGAGCCTGCCCAATAATGTGGAAGCCACCAAAAACGCAGGCCAGTCAAATCAAAGCTCGTATACATAGCCGCAAATATATTTAGCATTCCTGTTTCATCGCACAAGCCGCGATAAAACAAAACATCTACGTTTGATCGATCGACAATCGACCTCACCTTTTTTCCTTTGTCAGTCTTGTCGTAAGCTTCTTGACCCGCTGTATCCGATACATGAGATGGTAGTTTTGCTAAGTTCAAACAAAGCATAAGATGCAAGTAATTAGTAAACGCAGGACTTCCTTCACAAAATTAAATACGCATTCCAGCTGCGACGTCGCGCTTCACTAGGCAGCAACAGACGTACTACATACCTTTTGGATGGCGTTGTATCGCTTGAGCAGAGAGTAATACTTTTCGCAGTATGGTTCGGCGTTCGCATTTGTCTTCGGAGTTGCCGTGCTAGCTTCGCTCGCATTTCCATTTGACGTCGACGTCGATTCCCCGTTATCCATCGCACTGCGAATGTCACATCCCAAATATCTAGCTGCGCGCTGTCGCCGATTGACGACAAGCCGCCATGACGTCAGGCTGGTTCGTATCGTGCAAAGTTTGTCGTCTGCTGTTCGCTTAGTTTAGATAATTTGCTGTAAAATTCTACGGGCGTCTAAAAAACTATAAAGACACTCTAAGATTGTTTTTATACGTATTCTTATTTTACGCCAGTTTAAGTTAAGGCTTTGGCATTTTGTGTTATTACGTTCGTCGCGCCTTCTTGCGGCCACTTGCGGCAACCGCGTTTGTTGCGACGAGCAAGCCTGAGCGCTTTCAAGCAGGCGGATCTTTTGTTTTGTTTTCGAGCGACGTTTTCCACAGGTCTTGGCCACAAAAGTTTCTGTAAGGTGCCTGCAGCGCTTTCGTGTAAATCATTCAATCGTGAACGTTTGCCTGCTTGAGTGCTGGAAGAAGCGAGGATACTGTGCACTGACTGGGCGGCTCTTGGCTGGTCCGTGGCATGCTCCGGCATCGGCTACCGACGGCGTCGCGATCTCTAATCCGTGGCAGCCGCGGCGATGATCAAGTTCTCCGCGCTCAACTCGAACGACACATCGTCACCTCAGGATGACAACGGCTCGCCGGTGGTTACCAGGGAAGCCCAAGAGGAAGAGGCCTTTGGATTGTACCGTAAGGCGCTTGGTCAACTGCAGCAGGAGAGCCACGACGAGGCCCTAGCTTCGTTCCGCGAGCTGCTTGCGCTGCCGTTCATCAGCCGGTGCAGCGCGCCGCCTCAAGATGACAACAGCGACGCAAGAAGTGGAGGTGGAACGCTGCCTCCGGCGCTTATGCTCAAGTACGTGGCTCTTAAAAACCTCGGTGCTATCCACGTGCGGCTGGGAGACACTCGCGGCGCGGTCGCCGCCTACTTGGACGCTGCGGAGATCGACTCTACCGATGTCACGCTCTGGTACAAGATCGGTCGACTCGCTCTCGGGCTGTACTTGTATCCGCTCGCGAGGATCGCCTTCGAGGAAGGGCTGCGTTGCAGCGCGCAACACTGGCCCTGCCTCAGCAGCCTGATGACGGTTCTGTACGTCCTCAACGACCATTTAGGCTGCCTCGAATGCGCGGCTCGGGCGCTGCGGCTCGACCCCGGTTACGTGAAGGCGCTGGCATTGAGAGAGGCCGTGTACCGAGAGAATCCGGCTCTGAAGAGCTGTCAAGACGGCGTGTTCAGGGGCTGCGACCCGTCGGTATTCACGCGAACCGTGAGCAAGGAAGACGCGGAAGCTGTGCTCTCCGAAGCCAGGCAGCTGAGGGAGAAGCGCCGCGAGTTGTACACGCCCGGAAAGTTGCCCAGGCTACCACTGCGCAAGAAACTCGGCGAGGTGTCCTGGGTCGCCCTCGGTCAGGCAATGTTGGAACTGTACGAGTTCATAGCCACTGCAAAGCACGACAGTGACGTGTCGCTTGCTTGTAAAGTGGACCTGCTGAGGAGCGAGACCGATAACAAGCCCGTCGCCGAAGCCATCGACTTGAAGAAAGAATCCCCTTCAGACAGCCTGCAGCAAGGCAGTGGGAATTCGTCGGGCGACCTCGTCATTTGTATCAACCCTCCGAGCGATCCGACGTCGCAGGCCGAGTTACCTGAGGCTCAGCCACAGGTAGAACCTGGAGAACCGCAGTTAGCACAGCCTGCGGACTTGGGATCACTGGCCGAGCAGCTGACTGTTGTGACTCAGGAATTAGCTACGCCTGATGAAAACGGGGCATCGAGGGCAACACTTGGTGGAGGCAGGAGGGGCGGGAAGCGTAAGCGGCTTTCACTAGAGCACTTGGATCCCTCATTGAAGAGGCGCTCAGCAAGGGTTCGAAACACACTGCGTAAGACACAAGAGAGCATCAACTACCAGGAGCTCTTGACACAATTCCTACCATCCAGTCTCGCATACGAGGGCAAGGACGATAGGGAAGACAGCATCCCAAACTTCTCTGACCTGAACAGCGACCACACCTATGGCTTGACCCCAAACAGCAGTCTGCAGGAAGATGTTGACAAGGTAGTCTCTGACATGGAAGGCATAGAAAAAACTGAATCAGAAGATGTGCAGAAGTTTATTAATGACCATAGGGACAGGCACACCCTGATGGACCTTATGGAAGACTACCTGTGGGAGCTGAGCAGTCGAGAAGATCTTCTTTGGCCTCCTCGTTTGTGTGATATCTTTGTTGATGTCTACAAGAGCTTAAGACCTCATATAGAAAGACCATCTATCTTTGCAGGGCATGATGAAGCCCCAAACATTTTGCGACATGCTATGTCAACTTTGCTGTACTGTGAGTTTATGATGGACAAGGTTGTTGTGGCAAAGGCACAAGCTCAGCCATCTGTGTCAGTATCGCCAAGAAGTCCTGGCAACCAGTTAGGACCAGAGTTTCCTAGCAGCCAATTTGGGAGTGACTTAGAGTTTCTTGCTCAGATGTCGGTGAGGGAAGGTGTATTTGAAGAGAAATGGATCCCATTTGTTCTTCGTTCATTCTGGGCAGAGGCACGGTTTTTGATGCTTAGCGGTGAAATGGAATCTGCTGTGCAGGTGCTAGAAAATGTTCTTTGTCGAATAGATTATGAGAGTCCCACTGACACACAACCTGTGAAAGTACAGATAACAAATTGTAAAATGAATGATGTTATTTCGCGAGAGGTTGTTCAGGAGCAGCTTGAATCGTTGCAGAGATGCCAGTCTCTTGAAGAGGTGCATCGTCTTTATGAGCTTGGTAGGTATAAGGTGGTGGCTGACCTGTTGATTCAGACGTTTAAAAAGCCAGCCTCTAGAGGTCGCAAACTACATGCTAAAGCAAACATCCCTGAACGCCATGCTCAGCTCATACTCTTGCAAGAATCACTGTGGAATTTAAAGGACTACTCAGGCTGTCTGATTTGGGGTGAGGCTTCACTAAATGAAGCTCTGAACCAGTATCTTTCAGTTACAAGTGCAGCACTCAAGTGTGACTGGTCGAACACAATTGTTATAGTTCTCTCAGATATTCATCGTTGCATCAAGCAAGACATGGGACTACTTGGTTGTCTTGAGAGCCCAAAACTCACTAGAATGGCACATAACATCATTAAGCTGATCAATGTCCAGATGGATGTCAGTGAGTCTAGTAATGAGATGGCAGTACCCACTGTCATATCATGGAACATACTGTACTATATACTCAAATACGAGGAAGACAAGATACAACTTTTGGCTGCACGATCTGAGGGCCAGTCAGGTGTACCTAGCTTTGGCGAGACTGGAAAGAATGCTGGATTGACTGGTGCCATGCCTTCATCTTTGATGCTCTTCTTCACAGCCCATGAGCACTTGGGCAGGCGGTCATGGTGTACGATATCTGATGGTGTTCTTTTGTTCCTGTTTGTGGATGTTGTGACTCAAGAGCTTTCTAAGAAGTCCGCAGCTGCAAATGCTTTCCATGAAGATCTTAACAACGGCATTGAACAGTGCTTCTACTGTCTTTATGGGCACCCAAATCGTCGTGGGAAGGTTAAACACCTTCAAGAGCACAATGCAAAGCCAGTGAGTCTCACCTGGGATGGCTGCAAACACGTCTTTGACTTCTTCAAGCCACAGTATCTGCCTGGCTTCGATAGCTATAAAGCTAGCACTGTTTCATCGGAGCTTGAAGTGCTGCTGAAGCGCATCGCAGCACTGGTTCCTCCTGAGCAGGATCCTAGCAATATGGAAACGACAATAGCTGCGTACATTGATGGTAGTGTTAGTGCTTTTCCAACCCTTCCTGATACAAGTAATTTTAGCCCTGTGGTGCTTGAACTGTACTATCTGCTTGGTGACTACTACTTCAAGAACAAGGAATTTGCAAAGGCCATACGTTACTACACACTTGATGTCTGCCTGAACCCTAACCGACTTGACTCATGGGCAGGCCTTGCGCTTTCACGAAGTACCCAGATAGAGCAGCGGATTAACTCCTGCGAGCCAAAGAATGAAGTGACCATTCAGAAGAGGGCAGCGTCATCACTTAGGTGCTTTAAGCGTGCACTTCAGATTGATGCCAGTAACTCGGCGTTGTGGATCGAATACGGATCATGTGTCTACATGTTGCAGTCGAACGTCTCTCGACAACTGAAGCAAAGCAGCCAATCTGCACTGAGTGATGAAGCCGTCGAGGCTCTTGCTAAGCGGAAGAAGGAACTTTTGGATACAGCCAAGAACTGTTACGAGTCGGCGAGCCGCTGCGAGGAGGACTGCAGGGGCGCTGATGAGATGTGGCTCAACCACTACCTGTTGGGAAAGATCACGCACAAGCTGGGTTACTCGCCGGCCGTGTACCTCGACCACTTGTATCAGTCGCTACAGCATCTGTACGAAATGAACGCCAAGTATCCGCGGCGGATCTTGTACCACTCACCGCCTCCGCTTTCGATAGAATCGCTAGAGCTGTACTACAAGATACACGCGCTTTCCATGAAATACCTGCTCACGTACGAGGATACGCCGGCACCCAAGGACGAGCTACGCGCAATCTGGAAGTTTATTCAGAAGGCAGGAAGCAGCCCGTTCGCAAAGTTCCAGGAGAAGGCTGATCTCATGGAGTATTACTCGTCGTCGGAGGACGAGGAAGACGAAAGCGACGAAACTGGCGGAGAAGGAAAAGCCGGCGAGACGAGCAGGCAGGCCAAGAAGAGGAGCCTGGAGACTGACCACGACTACTACCATGCTAAGAAGCCACATCTGGAGCAGAAACGCGAAGGCGCGAAGCCTTCAACTGGCGACTCTCCTTCTCGAGCAGATGAGCGGGAATTGTCGGCTGTAAAAGACATTCTCGACTGTCTTTTGTCTGTTGTCAGCGACAAGCTGGTGGCCGAAGAAAGACAGGCGCCGTCGAACCGTGCATCTGTGTCCACGGCGGGAGCAGATGAATCCACGGCGAAGGCTAGAACGGACGGTCAAGGCGTCGCCCCTGCTACTGACTCGTGTCCCGCAAAAGACCCCGTGGAAGTGAAACAAGACAAGCGTGCCGATGCCCCGTGCCAAAGCCCTGCAAAGGAGCAGAGCGCAGTAGCTCAGCGAGACGAACAAATCAAGAAAGACGCTGACAGCGTCAAGAAAAAGCCCGCGCCTGGTCAGTCCTCTGATGCGTCAGAAGCAGCGAAAGCGTCCAAGCAGGTCACCTCGGCGCCGAACAGCGACCCGTTCTTGAAACTCGAAGAGGCCGAAATGAAGCAGGTCCTGCTGAAGACGTGCGTGCACGCCATGAAGGAGTGCGTGAGTCGCTTCCCGCAGCACTTCAAGAGCGTCTACTACCTGGCGCGCTTCTACTGCCACTCCAAGCGCTCATGCAATCTGCAGCTGGCGCGCGACTACCTGCTGGACTCGGCGATGAGCCGACCGACTGCAACGGGGTCGGATTCGGCGCCAGCCGTGCCCGGCCTGTTCGCCGAACGGAAGACCACCAACTTCTTCACGGGCATCTGGCACACGCCGGGCGACGAGATAGACCGCGCGGGGAGCTTCGCGACGCACATGCACCGTTCGATCGTGCTGCTGCTGGAGATACTCGAGCGGTGCGGCGACGTGGACATGCTGGCGCAGCTGGCGGTCCAGCTGAACCGCGAGCCGGAGCCGGAGAAGAAATACCTGCGCGACTTGGACCGCACGTATTTGGCCCGGAAGGCGTTCGAGACCGCCGTGATCCTGGCCAGCCGGCGGCTCGACGTGCTGATGAACGAGGAACCGCCTCCGGAAGACGACGTGCTGGTGTCCGCCCTGCTGGACGTCTACCGAGTGTTCCTGGTGTTCCAGAAGCAGGGCGTGTTCGTGGACGAGGCCGGCTCGGCGCTGGCCGAGTCGTACCGCCTCTACAAGCTGGGCGAGGTCGACTCGTCGCCGCCCATTGCCGAGCAAGCCGTCATGTTCTGCGCTCGGCGGCAGCACAGGGAATCCCTGCGCGCCTTGGAGGCGGCGGCGCACGGCTTCGATCAGCAACCGCTCTACGAAGTGGACGGAACTGCCGGGAGCTATTCGGACTCGCTCTGAGGCGTGTGTCGTGCGCGCATGTGTGGCGGTGACGCTTGGTGTGTTTCCCGTGCGGTGCTCCTAGGTCGTCGCGCAAATTGCCGAAGCCGAGCAGTGCCCAGAAGACCGACGTCACGCTTCGAGTGTCACGTTTCTCGGCGTTTCCTTGCAGCTTGCGGGACGCACGAAGACGCGCTATAACCTGGAAGTACAGTATTTAATGTATCGCTCTGGGTAGACTGGGGCGCGTTATTCAGGCATACTGACTCGCACATGCCAACGCTTCCTCCGTTAGTTCTCTCTGCGAGGCACAACGCAATGTTGGAACACAGCATCCGCATCTATGTAGATCACGTTCTAATTTAGTTTCGCACGCGCATGAATAACCGCCATTCATACTGATTCTGTTCTGCAGGCTCTGCATTTACTTTTGAAACGTTTGGCGTGTAAGAACAACGCAGTAGTGCAGTAATTTACCGGCGTTTAATTCACAGTGGCGTCATTAGACCGCTGCTGAAGGCGTTCGTGCCATTCTTGTGGTATATAAATTAATCGCTTAGAGTTGAATATCGAGCACGTATCAGTGTGACTTGACGAGTACATGGGCCTGCGTTTTTTTTTTTTTTTTTAAGAATGGCGGAAGGACTTCCTTTGGGACGCTATCTGCACTCTGTGGAGTGTCTGCGCGAGTCGCGCTAGCGCTTTGCGTCTCGCTTGCGTTGTACCGCGGTCTTGGAGGAGTGCGCGTTTCGGCGTGTGTGACGGCTAGTACAGTGCTCGTGCACAAGGCATAAAAATGTAAATAGTGTATAAAGAATTTGAAGCAAGCAGGGCATCGCCATTTAGCCTGCATCGCTCAGCTGTATAGCGTATCGGCTAAGCGGCTATGCTCTGCTTTGTCTAGAGTGCGTGACGCAAGTCGTGATCGACGAAATTGTGCGCGACACAATTTCTTCGGGGGCAGTTTCTTTTTTATTTCCGTGTATATATACGCCTCTGTTTTATTCCTAGGTCGCAATAAAGTACAATATTTTACACAGCTGCTTCTATAGTTTCTCTTTTTTATGTGATACCGCTGCTGCTTTAGCTACCCTTAGTATGACATATACGGTAGAATCGTGGTAGAATTTTATGTGTTTTTATTAGGGGTGTTCGAATAGCAATATTTCCGGCCCTTATCGAATACGAACATTCGAGAACAGCGACCGTAGGATGTCGAATCGAATGTCGAGTATTTTTAAATTCTTAAGAAGTGAAATATAAAGGCTTTTGCGCAGCCGCTCTGCTGGAAAATTAATCGGGGAGGTTGTTCACATCGTTTTAAACAAATAACGGCTTCCAAAAACTCGACGTCCGGTCATCTGAGGAGCTTGTAAATGAACTGACATATGATCGCATCTGGCGCACCATTAAAATAAAAAGTAATGACCCACAGGTGCAGTATGTAATGCACGTAGTGTGTTGCGTCGGTAGATGCTAACTGTAGTACTACAACACCGCGCGTAGTTTTAATTAGATGCGAACACAATGAGGACGTACCCTAACCCGGGCATCATGAATAAAATTAATCCGGACTGCGGGGTTTCAGTCTATTGTAGTAAGTGTGGGGGTTTGCTCGATTTACAACACATGCTGTGGCGCTGCTTGGCGTTGGCCGGTGATGGTTCTCGAGGTGAACAGTGGTGGCAGCGAATGCTGCACAGTGAAGTGCTGGCGGACCAACTCAGGGCTGTCCAGAGGGCCCGTGTGATGGCAGAGGGGCTCGGCCTCTCTGTACCGACGTGGGAGCGGCCCGCATCAGTCCCAGACTGATCCCTCAGGACCTAAATAAAGTTCTTCATACCATACCATACGGTGAGATTGTCCCGCCGTTTTGTCGGAAGTGAGAAAAATTCTGATGTCGCAGTGATCGCTCCCATCTTCCCAGCCATGTTACGCAACATTTAGGCCAAGCGAGTGTCGCCAATCGGGCTGCACTTCTTTTGCTGTCTCTGGCCGGACAGTGCAAAAAGAGTAAAGGAGAGTTGCGGTGTTTAATGAAATGACGTGTAAGAAGATGGTCAATCTATCCCAGTACAACTAAATCGCTGATGTCGGCTAAGAACGCAGGATAGGTACAGTGAAAAAGGGGAGCACGAAAGCTTGAAGAGGGTGGTGAGGTCGCTTTGACATTGCTGCACCAGCCTCCCGAAATGTCATTGATCCCGCGCCAGGCCGCAAGAGAATTTGGGCGTTTCCAGTCCAGCCGCCACCGACAACCGCACGCGACGTCACTCTACTAACCCTTTAAACCTAACATGCTGAGGATGACGAGGCCGCCTTTGACGAAGATAGGTCCTCCTATCGAAACTTTGGCCAGCCTTTCTGAGGCACCTTATCCCTGTTTATAACCTTTATACCACATTCCACTGGGTATGTATCCACGGGGCTGCTGGGTGTATGTGCCACTGAGTATGTACCCCAGGGGCCAACGGGCATCTGACACTCTTCAATAAAATTTTTTTTGTCGTCAACTTGGGTCGCTGCAAGTATCACAACAACATCACGCCTACACGGTGACATTCACGTAATGCCATTTTTCTTCGAAATGAGGGTTGGTCTTGACGTTGAGTGTTTCTCCTTTTCCGGCTCTTAAAAAGCGCGTTCTTGCCAAAAATGACCTTCAACATCGCGTTTGTGCTCTTTAAGGGCTTTGCGTAGGAGATATTGAGCTAAGAGGCTTTTGCTGCCACCGAAGCGGTTTAGAATGTTGTGATTTTCTTGTTAATCATACAATAATGAAGTATTTGTCAGAAGACTACAAATATTACCAGAGTGACTGCAGCGGATATGAGCGATAACACGCAGGCTTGTGTGTCTATTGTTCGGCTCCAATAGCAATGCACACTAAGGCCCGTGCCTGCGCATAGATGGTTGGATCGAACCGATGATGCCGCAAGCACAGCAGCGCGATGTTCAAACCGCACGCATGCTTCTCTTATGCCGTCGCCAACTACAGTTTAGCTGTATAACGAATGACCTGTATACCGAAGGAGTAACTCTGTCCCTGTTCCGTGAGCTGTGCACTGCGCGACCTTTGCAGTGAAGTGACCTGTATGACGAATCATTCCGGAGGTTCCGAGCACTCCGTTATAAAAGCGTTCGACTGCATTACACTTTGACATGACTGGCACGTATACGTCGCGTCTCACATAGCACCAGCTAGAGCATTTGTGTGCGCTCTAGCTTCCATTCGGTTACTCGAATTATTCACTTTCTTCATTGTGTCACGAGCGGGAGTGTGTCAGTTTGTCCCATTCTCGCCTCGTGGCAGCTAACGCATTAGCTGCCACGGACAAGGAAGGTGGCTTTGTTGTCTTCAAGGAAGGTGATTTTAATACGAAAGCCTGCTCTGCGATTGCCTCTGTGTTCCACCAGTGAAGTAATGTATCTCTCAGAAAAATCAAGCTAGAAGCAAAGCGTCTTTGTAAGAAGGCAGACCTTAGTCAGTTGGTTCGTGAAATTGACAACGCAAAATCTGGTTGCCTTCAAATTATGTTTAGTGCGAAGACGCACAAACCCGATTGCCCATTAAGGGTAATAGTTTCAGAAACAGGGTCATGGCAGAAAAAGTTCGCTCTTTTCTTGCAAGATAAGCTGCGAATTCTTAATATTGACGACCCATTTTTGGTTAGGAGCTCTGCAGAAATCGTAGATTTCCTGAAAGAAAATGCTGAAAAAAGCTTATCAGCTTGCTCCTTTGACATGAAGGACTTGTACTGCTCCTTGCCTCAAAAGAAACTAATAACTTGTGTAGAAGAGTGCATAGACGAGTATGGCGTGGTTTCGTTCCAAAATTCAGCAGGTTTGTCCGTTCAGGGCTCTTTAGATATGCTTAGTTGCTACCTTCACTCTACATATGCAGCATGGAATGACGACATATTCATTCAAAAGCAAGTTGTTTGCATCGGTTCATGTTTGGCGCCCATACTAAGTGACATTTTTCTAGCTCACCATAACAGAAACCTGTCCCGTGCCTTGTCGGAGCACAGGGTGGTTAAAGTTGTCAGATACGTTGACGACTATCTTGTTCTTTTTGAACCAGACGCACGTTTTACAGTAGGCAAGCTTTACGAAGTATTTTATGCAGGCCTTAGCCCACTTACTCTCACGGTTGAAGAGCCCTCCAATAACGTGCTGCGCTTCCTAGATATTCAGCGCGAGTTCATGGAACGGCACACGTGTTGGGAGTATAAACCTAGAGCTAATAAGCCCCTGTTATCGTATAGGTCAGCCCACTCGAAGCTCGTCAAGAGGAGCATTGCCAACTTATGCTTTGGAAATGCTCTAAAGAAGTCTTGCCACCACAAGATCCATACGAGCCTTATGGATCAATCGGGAAGGTTATCAGCAGCAGCGTTTCCGGAATCAGTGCAAGTTTCGGTCGTCGAGGGGCTGCTAAAGAGGTGCAGGTCAGATAGCACAATTCAGGACACGGCAAATCAAGGGACGGAACGTAGAAGGAAGGTAGCGGTAGTGCCCTACCTGCATAGAACGGCACATAAACTTAAGAAAATGGCTAGCCGGGTGGACACAAAAGTGGTCTTTTCCGCACCAGAAATGCTGGCAAAAGTATGTCGATTGGCGGACCCGTACCGTAAGCCAGCTGCCGGATGCTCTACGAATCATCGAAAAGCGCCAGTGGGATGCGTAGAGACTGTTGTATATGAGCTTCCGCTGTCCTGTGGGAAAAAATACATCGGACAGACAGGGAGATGTCTTAATGACCGATTACGGGAACATTGCCAAACTGTAAAAAATAAGCAATACGGTCATCTATTAACCCACTGTCAAGAACGCGGCTGTGCGCCGGTGTATGAATCTTGCCGGGTTCTTGCGAAGCACAAAGATAAAGACGTGCGAGAGATCATTGAAGCTCAGGCTATCTGGCGGAATAGAGACACGTGTGTTAGTGCCCCTTCAATCGACCTGTTAGATAAGGAAACGGCTTTTTTGGATGGGTAAGATTTGGATAAGGTGGCGCCACTGTGCATGGGTTATATAGGTGTATTTCCTGAAAATCACGTTGTTGAAGTTAGCGCATTGTGTTGTCGTCTCCATTCTGTCCTTGTTTGCTGGCGCTAAATATGCTTTCAATTTACCAACACGCCCAACAAATGGCAATACTACACTTTTCTTCTCACGCTTTCGCCATACCCTCCTCCTCCTCTTTCCTCCTCGTGCTCTCTTCGCTATCGCCGTTCTTCATGCCCCGCTGCGCTTCGCGTTCGCTCTTTCATCTTTCGCTGAGCTCGTCCGCTCGGTTACGCCGACGCTCAACGCAGGAACGGGGGCCTAAGATCTGCGCACTGAAGTTATGGACAATGAAACGAGACGTACGTCTCCCTTTCTTTGTTTCTTGAGCTGTTTCGGCGATCGTACATGTGTGGGTAAGTTCCAGTTCTCTGTTCGTTGTAATCATTTTTATATTTTCAATGCTTCGTCATTCTTAATATAAGCTAGCCGAATCTTCAGTCATCGTCCATTTCACACAGCTTAGCGCGACGAGAGCCATCGGTGGCGGCAAGTGCGGATACGCCGGTGCGTTTGCGTTCACCATCGATGCACAGCAAACAGTCACGTGGCGGATGCAACCAGAGTTGGGAAGCGCGAGGAAGGAAAATATACCCTAAAAGGAATACTCATGAACATGCTAAGACGGCAAAATGGCGAGTACAAATCGGAGTTTTCGCCTTCGTAGCCCGAGCTTCGGAGCCGTTGCAGCTGCGTAGACGAAGACAGATAATTCTTATGAGACACGAAGCGCTTCCGCATGAACGGCTCCTTTAATAATGTTAGAACTACTGGACCATAAAAAAGCAGCGTCGGAAATGTACAGTGCTCAGCGATTGAACTGCAATACTCAGAACGCGCGGATGCCACCGTCTTTTTCTTTCGTTTTTCTTTTTGCTCCCCAGGTGAGCTCTACGTGATCGCCGTGGGGCCAAATGCAATCACAATGCGCCACAATGTGACTTCGCTACGCTGTATACGACGATGCATCAGCTCGGTTGCCACAGCGCTTACAGTCGGTGCCAAAAGGGCCGGCGACCGTGCCCTTCGAGCATCGCGTTTCAATTGCTGAGCACTCTACGTACTGTTGCCTACAGAACGCGCGTATTCAGTGCTTCCTCCGTTCCATCCGGTGAGGCCGCGATGAAAAACGATTGAAGTGAATGGCCTAAGTAGCTACAATCATGCTTCAGTAACTGTTCGTGCACCCAAAAACGCAATATGTTTGATCAGATTTGGTGTCACATGGTTCATCATCATCATCATCATATCATCATCATCAGTCTGGCTACACCCCCTGCAGGGCAAAGGCCCCTCCCATACTTCTCCAACTACCCCGGTCATGTGCTAATTGTGGCCATGTCCCTGCAAACTTCTTAACCTCATCCGCCCACCTAACTTTCTGCCGCCCCCTGGTACGCTTCCCTTCTCTTGGAATCCAGTCCGTAACTCTTAATGACCATCGGTTATCTTCCCTCCTCATTATATGTCCTGTCCATTCCCCACTTCTTTTTCTTGATTTCAACTAAGATGTAATTAACTCGCGTTTGTTCCCTACCCAATCTGCTCTCTTCTTATTCCTTAACGTTACACCCATCATTCTTCCATAGCTCGTTGTGTCGTCCTCAATTTAAGTAGAACCCTCTTCGTAAGCCTCCAGGTTTCTGCCCCGTAGGTGAGTACTTGTAATGGATGGATGGAAAACTTTATTTGGTCCTGCAAGTAGTGATAATTAACCACTAAGCGGGCCGCTCCCACGTCGGGACCGGAAGGCCAAGCCTCATGGCCACGTCGTGAGCCTACTGGACAACGGTGCTGGTAAGACACAGCTGTTACACACTTTTCTCTTGAGGGATAATGGCAACCTGCTGTTCATGATCTGAGACTGCCTGCCAAACGCACCCCAGCCCATTCTTCTTATTCTGATTATTTCAATCTCACGATCCGGATCCGCGGTCACTACCTGCCCTGAGTAGATGTATTCCTTTACCACTTCCAGTGCCTCGCTACCTATCGCAAACTGCTGTTCTCTTCCGAGACTGTTAAACATTACTTTAGTTTTCCGCAGATTAATTTTAAGACCCACCCGCCTGCTTTGCCTGTCCAGGTCAGTGAGCATACATTGCAATTGGTCCCCTAGCTTAGTTACTAAGCAAGGCAATATCATCAGCGAATCGCAAGTTACTAAGGTATTCTCCATTAACTCTTGTTCCCAATTCTTCCCAATCCAGGTCTCCGAATACCTCCTGTAAACACGCTGTGAATAGCATTGGAGAGATCGTATATCCCTGCATGAGGCCTTTCTTTATTGGAATTTTATTGGAATTGGTTACGCCGGCTTTGTCTCTTTAACGCATAATCTGATTCTTGCCTATTCCTAATTTCTTCTTCACTGCTTTTAGGCATCCTCCGTTCCTCGGAGCATGTTCAATTCTATCCATATTTCACTTCTTTATGTCAGCTGTCTTGCGCTTGTTGATTAACTTGGAGAGTTCTGCCAGTTCTATTCTAGCTTTAGGGTTAGAGGGTTTCATACATTGACGTTTCTTAATCAGATTTTTCGTCTCCTGCGATAGCTTACTGGTACTCTGTCTAACGAAGTTACCGCCGACTTCTGTTGCACACTCCTTCATGATGCAGATAAAATTGTCGTTCATTGCTTGAACACTCAGGTCCTCTTCCTGAGTTAAAGCCGAATGCCTCTTCTGTAGCTTGATCCGGAATTCCTTTATTTTCTCCCTTACCACTAACTCATTGATCGGCTTCTTATGTACCAGTTTCTTCCGTTCCCTGTTCAAGTCTAGGCTCATTCGAGATCTTACCATCCTATGGTTACTGCAGCGCACCTTGCCGAGCACGTTTCTAGTCTCGCCATTGGGGTTCCTCCACGTACACTTTCGGTTATCCCGCTTGCGGATGAAGGTATTCATTATCGGCATTCTATTCTGTTCTGTAAACTGTATAATAACTCTCACCTGCTATTCCTAGAGCCTATGCCATATTCCCCCACTGACTTGTCTCCAGCCTGCTTCTTGCCTGCCCTGGCATTGAAATCGGCCATCAGTATAGTGTATTTTGTTTTGACTTTACCCATCGCCGATTCCACGTCTTCAAAGAAGCTTTCGACTTGCTGTCATCATGACTGGATGTAGGCGCGTAGACCTGTGCGACCTTCAATTTGTACCTCTTAAGTTTCACAACAAGACCTGTCACCCACTCGTTAACGCTATAGAATTCTTCAATGTTACCAGCTATATCTTTATTAATCAAGAATCCGACTCCTAGTTCTCGTCTCTCCGCTAAGCTCCGGTAGCACATGACGCGCCCGCTTTTTAGCGCTGTATATGCTTCATTTGTCCTCCTAAACTCACTGAGCCCTATTCTATCCCATCTAATGCACGCTAATTTCTCCAATAGCAATGCTAGACTCGCCTCACTAGATAACGTTCCAGCGTTAGACGTTGCCAGGTTCAGATTCCAATGGCGGCCTGTCCGGATTCAGAGATTCTTAGCACCTCGGATCCTGCTGCGTCACAGGTCTTACCGTCGCCGTGGTCTGTTGCTTCGCAGCTCCTTGGGACTGAGGTCCGGGGTTTGATTGTTGTGTTCATATAGGAGGTTGTGGCTAAGTACTGCACGAGGGCGGCCAATCCTGCTCTGGTGAGAGAGTGCGTTACCGGTTCTGGTCACCGGGGTCAGGCCGCACTCCAGGCCTGTTTATACAATTTTATCGACACGCGGTTTTTTTTTAATCCGGTGAAAAATTGCGCGGCACCGTTTTTTGAACCACGGTCCTTTTGCACGCGAGGCTGATGCTCTACCTCTAGGCAATGTAAAACAGAGAAAACGACGGACCAACGTAGCTGGCGGTAGCGCCTGCTGAGTCCGGCTCAGCTGAGACATGTCATTACATTCATGGCGCCGCCACATGAAGGTGCCACCGGTCCTAACTCATCCCGCGCCTGGTGCCTATACCGATCCGCTCGATCGCCCGGCAGATCGGTACCGACCGGCAGATCGGCGGATCGGAGTGCGAGCGACGGGAGTCGTCACGCGTTTGCCGGAATACCGGAGAGAGAGAGGGAGAGAGAGAGAGAGAGATGAGAAAGGCAGTATCCAGTTTGCTAACCTGCACTGGGGGAGGGGTAAGGAGCGACAGCAAGATCTTTTTAAAAAATCACACTCATGAAAAGAGTGGGAGAGGAAAAAATAGAAACACGCACGCACGCACGCACGCACGCACACACACACACACACACACACGCACGCACGCACACACACACACACACACACACACACACACACACACACACACACACACACACACACACACACACACGCACGCACGCACGCACGCACGCACGCACGCACGCACGCACGCACGCACAAACACACACACACACACACACACACACACACACACACACACACACACACACACACACACACACACACACACACTGGAGTGTCACAGTCATTCAAGCAGGTCGCTTGACCGGAGAAACCACAGTAGCGCCTTCGCCGCCTTCTGGTGTGAAGGTCGCATCAGCCGACACTCCAAGAGCATTTGCTCAGAAAATGGCAGGTCATCGAGGCGTGGCAACGCCTTCACGAGCGACTGTCTCTGGGAGGTGTAGTAAGGGCAATGACAGAGGACATGTTCGAGTGTTTCCTCGCCGCCGCAACTGTCACAGGCGGCACTGTCAGTCATTCCGATGCGACAAGCAAGTGCATTTCTGGAAGACACTCCTAGTCATAGTCGGCAGAGAACAGTTGTCTCGATTCGGGATAGTCTAGATGGAATGTGTAGTCGGAGGGATGGGTCCAGGCGGTGCAGTCGGGCATGTCGGAAAGCTGGCGTGTTCCACGTGGATCGTGTGGTATACGCGCTAGTATGCGAAGCTTTGCTGCTGCGTCAGTTCTTGATAGGGGGATGGGTTCCTTCACGGTATCTTCGTGAGCCCTCCTAGCCCGGAATACCGGACACGCTAAAACGCTAATGATTATAACAACAAAAATTTATATATACTCTGCATTCCAATCCAACGACAGCTCGGTGGGTAAAACTTTAGCGCACTTCTTCTACCTGCCATAAAGTACTCATACGGTCGTGCCTCAACGTACGGACAACTGGAATAACGGGCAATTTGCGGGGCCACACTTATGGAATGCATTAACCCCTTGATAAGAAAGTTTTAGCCTGACCGCAAATCTGATAAAGTTTACGGAATTCCGGAATACCAGAGCCTTTGACGCAGTAACAGCGCTGGTAGCGCTATGCGCTATGTTGTGACACTTCAATGACTTAATTGTTAGAAGCAGTGCTGCCATTTTAGCGATCTTGTCGCTAGACTTATCAACATTCTTGTCTGCTAGCGACAAAATTTTCTGTTCAGCGACCGGCGATACTTCAACGAAATGACAGAAGAATTGGCGGCATTTTAATGACTTAGAATCGAAGTTAGAAAAGTTACTTTAGAAATGGCGTTCTAGGACGCATGTTATAATAAAAAAAAAACGTATTAAGCTGTCGAAAGAGCGGTCGCAAACGCATGTTTTCTTTTTTACTTTTTTAGAAAAAAAAAGGATTTTAATGGAGCTTAAGGCTGCATATTCCGCAATTTCACTGTATAACTTCAACTGGTGAACGTTGACAAGTTTAACAGCATGAAAACTAATTGCAGTTGAGATTTAGGACGTTGCAGGCGCAGAATCAGACTCTATAGTAAAGATTAAATTTCGAAGAGGCTGGGCTTGTTCCCGTGAATCTGAACGTGTCGCTCTCGTTTCTCACTCATTTCGGACAACTCAATACAGCATGAAGCGTCCAGGTGAATTAAGAGGCAGAAAAGTAATTTGACCTCACATGGCCGGTCTGGAGCACGTGTGGTTGTCTGGAACAGTAGATTCGCGCTCCGGACCCGCCGTTGAGCTACATAAAGATCACGCAGTTGTCATCGCCATGTTAACAGCGTGCAACCAGGCGCGTGTTGATTAAAGAATGTTCTCCTTTCACGAACGCCGAAAATTTTAAAATTTGCAGAGGTGTAGTAGTCCAAGTGCCTTAATTTTCGTGCCAAGAAAATCAAGTTATTCATGTGTCTTTAATTGTCCCGGATTTCCAACCTTACAATCTGAAGGTAAAAGCGAAATTTCAGCTCGCCTCATCCGTTGTTATGTAGATAATGGTAAATTAAAAGTGTTATACACCCTGACGTTATATTTACTGTTTATACCTCACATGCATGGACACTACACACACGTGAAACGCTTCGGTCAATGATTTACGCCACGTTAGCCTAGGTTACTGTTTTCCAAAACGCTTACTTTATTTAAAATTCATTCAACAGTTTTAGCGATAGCTTTAGCGACTCTGATACAAGATTTAGCGGAAATTTAGCGGCTTGTCTGTTTCAGTGTAGCGACATGTGCCAGAAAAATGGCAACACGTACTGGAACTTAGAAACTATTCTATGCTGGGTCATAAATTATTATCATAGAAGGGGGAGTGAAAGTCCACCATGTGCTAATCAGTGTTGCTTTTGCATCAGCAGTAGGCAGAACAGATGATCGTCCTAACACGTGCTCTAGTTGACGTCAGCGTCCCAACGTGGTGGGACCACCGCTGCAGCGCGCGTGTTTGTCCGGTGTTCAAGGTGTTTTACGCTTACGGACAGGCTAAAACTGATATACGACCACCGCAGGCTTCCACTAAAATTCAACAAGGAAGCCGGCACGCAAGCCGGTACATAGGTTGTTGTTCGTCCCCCTTTTACTGCTTGCTCTTCCCGTGGCAATACGGGAACTCGTTGCCCGGACAGAGCAAAAGTGAGCAATGCCTTCAGTTGCCCACGTATTTTACTTGCGATGGCACGTTATAGTGATTGCACTGCCTCATGAAGCCTCGTATCTCAAGCCTCTTGTGTGTCATATGTGCCTCCAAAATGCGCGATCACGCAAACATCTTTCTTGAGACGGAGAATTGTACACGTATTTTTTACTGGTTCGTGTCACCTTTTCAGAAGTATATTGTATGTAGTCATGCAAAGAAAGACCGAGAAATACACTAATGTGTGCACCAAAATCTTAGAGGCTGTAGGAGTCATTCGCCGAGTACATCCTATAGGTGACGCCACATTAACGCACAGCAGCAAACAAAGATGATTCACCAAGGCACGCAGAAGTATCTGCGCATTACAAGCGCGAGTTTCTCAACGTGCCTTTGCCGCTGCAATCTACGAAAGAGCCCGAAAGTGAACGGAACTGTGTGCAAGAGACTCACTTGAGTTTGCTATCGGAAATCGTTTTATAGTCGCAGTTTTATGCGCGGAGCCGTAAGGCGTTCAAGTATTGTTAATCGTTGGAACGAGCGGAACTTGACTACCCTACAAACACATACATCGTGCTCCTGGAGTCTTAATTCAAGCGTTGAACGGGCCTTCACCGGGAGGGTGAAATCCTCTCAAGTTTTCATGCTCTGTAGCCTCAATATGTTCACCCGACGTGCATTTCACGTCCTTCATATTAATTTTATTTGTCGGCTTCACGACGTACGTGATGTCGATAGTTGCAAAAACAGTGCCTGTAATGCGCGCCTTCCTCCGAGTTTGGAACTTTCGGTATTTGTCTCACAGGTCTCGAAGTTTGAACGATTGAAATAAGCAGAAAAAAGAATGTCGGTTTACTTAGACGTGTCGACGTGGGCGTGGACGAACGAGCCGCCTTTTGGAGGCGAACCCAGGCAGTTTGGATCGACCGAATTAATTATGCAAACTAAAAAGCATAAATACGAAAATCTGCTCCCGAATTTAAGCTGCCGGTTTACTGCGGTCTCCTGCACAGGTTAGTTTTGAAATCTTTCATAAAACATGTGTAGCCGGCGCGAACAAAAACTCTAGTCCTTCTTGTTTGTATACTTATAGCTCCCCTCGTCGAGCAAATTCTGCAGTTTCTTTTTTCCCATATCGCTAGAGCGCAGTGACACCAACGCCCTTCTGACAAGGCGTGGTCGACAGCTCTGAATGTTTAGACGCGCAGAAAGGGGAGCTTGCGAAAACCTGTGCGTGCGCGAGTCGAAGCGGCCCCCTTTTCCAGAGACGCGTGCGGTGGTCTGTAAAAACACGGGAAACTTGTGCGCGGCGCTTGTTAGCTTTCCATCTTCTCGTGCCGCGCAGTTATCGCCTGCTGTGTGACTTGGCTCGTGCAAACGACTGACGCCTGTTTCTCACGCGCTTAGCATCCTTCACGTGATGCTCATGGCCGTTGCAGGCACTTCCCGATAACGGCCTTCGAGAAACAATGTAAGTGTAATCCTTTTCAGGTGTGCGACGGAGGCACAACTTATCTGGGTTTTGCTTCGGCGTCATAGAGAACATGAAGTAGGGGGGATATGGAGGGGGGGGGTTCAGAAACGCTGCGCTTTTATGTACAGTAGGAAAGCAAATGTCTAAAGACCAGGGCATCAGAAAGGAAAGACAAATCTAGCGCAGCCGTGCTACGAGGAATCGTCTCAGTACATTGAATTGGTTGAACAGGCACCCTTGATTTAAGCCTGCATGTCTATAGACTGCGAAGAGAAACGAACATTTCGCGGTATCTGCGCCTCCAAACATTTGTTTGCTGGCAACTGCGAGTCGCCCTTTCCGCAAAAATGTGAATTGTTCCACTTCAAGAACAGGATAATAATAATAATAATAATAATAATAATAATAATAATAATAATAATAATAATAATAATAATAATAATAATAATAATAATAATAATAATAATAGTAATAATAATAATAATAATAATAATAATAATAATAATAATAATAATAATTCTGAGCTCATTGAACACGTCCAGAATAAATTGATATCGATATTTAAGCACAGCTTCTGCCGCTCTGGCGACCATAGTACAGCCCTCTCAAATACACCTCTACTTACAACTTTAAAACCATGACGTTATTAAATCAGACCCGTTCCTCTATAATGTGGGCCATGGCATCATACATCGTCCGAAGCTTCTTGAACATGTGTAATTTTCCGTGCCGCAAAAGCATACCAGGTAGCATTCCGCGGTTTCTGTGCGTCCTTACACCATCCTATGTTTCGACCGAAAAAGGAGTGTAATAAGTTTTCTGCCTCTATTGACATATTTCAGAGGTCACTTCCTGTGTTTCGTATATATGTGGATAATCATGTTGTATGATTTACTACCTTTAAACACCGCCTCCTCGTTTTGTCTTGCGTATTACATTTTAAGTGTGTCAGTAAGGCTCCGTAGCCGTACCTGGGCGCTATAATAAACGTTTTATGGTACCTAGAAAGGGCGGGAAGGGTTCCGAGGTGTTCATTGCGCACAATGCGGCTGTATCCCGCTTTTTGAAGAAACCACTATCTTAGCTAGGCATTCTAATGAATGCACCAGACTTATCATTGAAGCAGCAGCGATTGCCGATGGTGACTCAGTTAGTAAGCCATCAATTGCATTAACTGACAAAGAACTGGTTTTTCTGAAGTTGCACATGCGCTCTCGTTCATCTTAGGTCATGAATTTTGAATGCATACTCATGTCGGGTTGATGCTTTGTAGGGGGCGCTTTTGTCTTGGTGTCTCAGTATATATATGCTTATTTCTCAAAATAAAAATCAGTTGGAAGTCAGCGCTTGTCTTCGTCGTCCTTTTTATCCCTCGTATATGTATGCGCTGTAAGTGACGATTGATACCATGGAATACCAACTAGCCCGTACCCAAACCTGGACGAGAACCGGCGTATTCAGCATGGTATATGGCCAATGGCATAGCCAAACGTTGGCCTGACCTCCGTCGTGTTGTCCCAGCCGCGAGAGCCAGGGACCTTCAATGGCATCGATGGTACGGACATTGAAGGCTGGATTTCCTGGTATGAGCGTGTAAGCGAAAATAATCGGTGGGACCCAACGCTAATGTTAGCGAATGTGATATTCTACCTCCGGGACACAGCGCTAGCGTGACACGAGACCCATGAACACGACATAATGAGTTGGGACGACTGCAAGCAGGAGCTTCTAGACCTCTTTCGAAAGCCCTTTGGCCGTCTGCTGGCAGCGAAGAAGGAGATATCGACCCGTGCTCAAACGTCAACAGACTCTTACGTGGCGTATATTCAAGATGTCCTCGCGCTCTGTCATAAAGCTGACAAAGACACGAACGAGACCGACAAGATTTGCCACATCCTAAAGGGCATAGCAGATGACGCATTCAACCTGCTTATCTGAAAGAACTATGACTCCGTGGACCCGATCATCAAAGAGTGCCGCAATTTCGAACTGATGAAGAGTCGCTGTATTAAGCAGCTGTTCAGTAGGCTACCAAATACAGCTCCGACATCTTCGTGGGAAGAACAGCCACGTGGACCTCCTCTGTCTGGACAAGAAAATTTGACGCGGTTAATTTGTCGCGAGCTCGAAGCCATGTCTCCCGCCGGTCCTCGTCAGCATTGCACAGACAACGCATGTTCTGTATCGCTTATACAGGCCGTTGTCAAACAGGAGATAGCAAATTTAGGCCTCCCGTCTCTCTGCCCCATTCGTGATGCCACCGCTGTCAGTCAGGACCGGCCCCGCCCAAACATTGCTTCCCCGTTATCAGGGGTTTCAACTCGTTGTCGTAACCCTGCCGACTGGAGAACACCGGACCAATTTGTTTCAGTTGCTCGCGTGTTGGACATCTCGCTCGTCATTGCCGCAGTCGTTGGTCATCGCCCCCTAGGTGGAGCTTCCCGTCTCACCGTCCAGATCATGGTGCTCCCCGTTTCTCTGTGCGCCCTTCATCTACGAATATCGACAACGTACCTACGACTTTCCGAAGCAGCCGCAGGCCCGTCGCTCTTCTTCCCCACGCGAAAAGAAATGTAAAAGTTAATTGAGCAATCTTTATTAATTAGCCAGTTTGGAGGGTCGAAAAGAATAACATGACGTGCTACATATGGCTCAGAACAATAATGCGACAATTTGACATGCGTAACACTTATATTTTTTTTTTTAATAGTTGGCCCAAGTTAGCAGAAACCCTGAATAGTTAGCACTGTATATGCCCCATTACGCGAAAATCGGTCGTATTCGGCTGCATGAGCGAATTATAGTACCAAAAATGGCAGACGGTGCAAAGAGCTAGTAAAAACACGCCAATAAATGGTCGGATTGACGTCAAATTTCTCAGTGAGGTTCCTGCCAACAAAGTAAATTAATGGCTTTGAAAGGAAAATGAGGTAAATTTCGATCTGGGTGGGAATCGAACCCGGGCCTCCAGGTTGCAAGAGTAGGCTTCCCTGACGCCACGGCGGCTCCACAATTGTGGTTTACCAACGGTGAGTCTAGTGCGTGCTTCATTGCACAAGTCACGCCGCAGCCCTCTGGCTGACTAAAGGTGCGGCCTAGTTCGTGCGACATTGGGCACGTGACAGCGCAAGCAGCCAATGGGGAGGAGGTGGCGCCACGTCATGAGTGTATAAAATGAGTGTATAAGATAAAAAAGAAGCATTAAATGTCCAATTGAACGCCGCTGAGCGGTCCTTCGGGTTATGAACTCCTCGCGGGCAAGTGAGCGCGTTTTGATTGGCCCTTATCGAGGCGCAGTTAGAACGCAGGCGAGAGCTCGCGCGAACAAAGGACGTGTAGTAAGAAACATTTGACCAAAGGGACTATAATGCTTTCGCATTCCCACACGTAAGCAGTCTTGAGTGTATTTTCCGAATGTTTATTTATTTATTTATTTATCTGTATCAGTGCACTGTTGATCATCCCAAAGCGCGCAAATATCTTTTGCAGTGAATCCACTGATGAGCCTGAGCGTTCGCCTGGTATATAGACCGCCTCTCCATCTCGCGCTGCTCCCCTCGTTCTAGGTTTCGCGACCTGGTGGCCGAATCCGGAGGCCCCGGCTGTGACGTGCTGTGCGGTAGGCGAGGCGGCCTGCTGCGCAAGCTGTGCTGGCTGGTGGTCGTCGCCCTCCTGGTGGGTCAATGCGCCCACGAGTGCGTGATGGTGTTCAGCGAGTACGCCGGCTTCCCCGTGGCCACGAGCTACAGCTCCGAGCAGGGCCTCGCCATGGCCTTCCCGGCCGTCACCGTCTGCAACGCCAACCCGCTGCGGAGGTCCCGTCTCTGCGCGGCGCAGGCCTCGCTTCGCGGAAGCAAGGGCGCGCCCGAGAAGGTCTTGGAACGAAACTGCGCTGACAACAGCACTTACGACGACGTGAGTGGGCAAGAATTTAATTCGTCGTACCGAAACGCGAAAACGCCTGTGTACTCCGGGTGATTTTTTACCGTCCCTGTGAAGTTCTGTATAAAATCCACGTGCGATAAGATCTTGTCGTGTCCCACGTGCCGTATCCTGTGGTTGCGAGAGAAAGCACGCGAAGGCGAGCCAAGAAGGATGGTGGCGCGCCGAGGTCATATGATAAATTTCGAACGAAAGAGGGGTGGTGCGGTGGGGGGCGCATCTTTTCTACAGTCGGATACAACTCAAGTCGGCAGTGAAGCCCCGCCCACGCCCTCATATCCGCCAAACACTTCCTCCCCGAGGCTGCAAATAGTTCGTAATTCAAACTTTCCCTGTTACCTAAGTAAGGCGGTAACCAGAAAAATAAAATTATAAGCGCGTAATTTTGTACCTCTTCACTCGTCTATTCCAGCGGAAGGGTAAAAGCCTGATTCTTTGTTGAACTGAAATAAAACGCTTGCTTCGCTGCAACCATTTATTGCCAAATTTCACTTCAGTTGGCTTTTGAGTGTCACGAGTAAAACAGGGTCAGCAGTGAAATGAACTGTACCGCGGACTTTTGAAGAGTGAAATGCTCAGACTCCATACGCTTTGTCCATGTCTGCTGCACACCTCATCGCTTCCGCCGATGAAAAGACCCTTAAAGAACAGCAGACGCTCCGGAGAGGTCAAGTACGACGCCATTTTGAAAACGTCGCATGAAGACCTGCATGACGACGATGTTGTTTGCTTCTGTGACTGGCAGGCGCAGTAACACAACCCCGCGCGGTCCGTGTGCCTTGGTTGCCAACTGCTGTTTTTCTTAAGTTGCATCCTACCGCAGCCTGGCGGTATAATTCTGCACAGGCTGTCCGCTCGGCGGCTGAGCGCATACGCGGCCCGAGCGCCCTACATTGCGGATAATCTGCGGCCAGTGCAAAGGTGAGGGCTAGCTGAGGTGGCTGGTGGCCTGACGTGCTCTGCTGTCCCGCGCGGCTAGTGTTTGGAGATCGCGTAGTCCCAAATTTCGGAGACGCGCGTGGAAGCGAGAGGCAGCACGAAGCGTTCGCTCCCCTCTTGACTGCGCTCTCTCATCGCGCCAGGTTTGTGACAGCGAGTGTTCGCGGACGTCCGGTGACATCTGTTCCTGTTTGCCTCTGCGCGCGTGAGACGTACCAGGCTTGTTAATCTAGTTAGTAAGCGATTGCTTGCTACAATTTATGCGGTAAATAAAACTACTAGGCTTACTTCGTGTAGTGTAATATTTTGATATCACCACCAATGCTGTACCTCTCGGGTGAAATTGGAACTTGTTATTGTTATTATTATTATTATTATTATTATTAATGCCTCCTCAACCAGAATATGGCCATCGCGGCCGAGAATCGAACCCGGTGCTTCGTTTTCAGCAGGAGAACATCATATGAAGCTTAGAACGACAGAAAGCTGAGCTAGTTGGTAACGATTCATTATGCAAAATATAAGTGAGGCGTGCAGACAGGACAAAACAGTAGAGAAGACACAAGAGTACTCTTGTGTCCTGTCTGCACGCCTCACTTCTATTTTGCATAAAGAACATCATATATTCACTGAGCCACGTAAAGAAAGCAAGTGGCTCGGCGTACGCTAATGAAACACCAACGCACCCCCAAAATAGCGCCCATGAAACCACACGCGAACAGTCCAATAGGGAAATGGAAGGAGGCCATTTGCATCGTTTTGCTATTCAATTTTATTTTCTATGTACAACACACAGACATGAACTACGCAAATAGTTAGGTGTTATTGTTAAAGGGTGCGCCATAATTACTGTCGCACAGTTTGTGCGCTACAACTCCGTTCATTTCAGAACTTCCTTCAGTTAGAGGGTACTTCAACGGACTTTCGTGGCGTCTTTCAAGAAAACATGTTTCCTTTATCCTCACCCAAGTTAAGATATTTAGTCTGCGACGTGTGATCTATGTGCCGTGTTCGGAATTGACGTCCTGCTGTCACATATTCGTCGTCGTTTTGTTGTCCTATTGTGGTCGCTGGACATCACTGCCGTCATCGTGGCCGACGGTCGAAGCGAGCACGAATGATTTCCCTGGACTTATTGAGGTCCGCTCGTGAATGATCGCTTGAGCGATAAATGAATATTGTACAAGACGCGAGCCTCAGTATAACAGTGTTTCTATACTTCAAACCCTGGCGTGCCACACCTAGACATGTATACTGAGCTTGTATGCTGCGATTGGGCTCGCAGGCGCATGCAGGTGAGTACCGTATAAAGCAAGTGTCCTAGAAAGTACTTGTTGCCGAGTGGAGATAATTCAGGTGATACCAAACCCATACCCCCTACCTATTACTGCAGGGGATGCAAGAAGCAGGAGAGATTAAACCTACGCTCTGAATAATAGAGACACCGGTCAATGACCCCTCCCAGTATACCGCTGCTTGTTGCATTGTACCGTGGTTTGTTGCATATGCGGTTTTGCTTCGTCGTCGATGCTAATTGGGTGCCAGGACGTCTGTCTTGCATGCGAAAACGAGCGCAGTGCATTTTGCGCTTGCCACATGCAGGCCTCCGATGTGCATGCACTATACCTGACAGCACACGACGCTTCGCACGCTACGCAGCCGCCGTCACGCATAAGCTTCTCTGAAGTACTGCATGCTTATTTCGACACAGTACAGCCCGACCGGCACTCTGATTAGGGCGCCAGAACGTATGAGCCGTAGTTCCGATGGGCTACGTTCGTTAATGTCACTATATAAGTGTTAGCTGGCTAACATGTGAAGTGGATGTGATGAGACAAGTGCGATCAGAGCTATCTTTGAGTAGCAATAGCAAATGTTTCCTTTTCTTCGCCTCACGAAGATGGTGGAGCTCAGGACGAAGAGGCGGCCTGACGACGACACAATAACGTCGATCACGGCACAGGTCGTCGTAGGCGTAACGCAAAGGACGGATGGACAAGACAAACTCAGTTCCGAGCTCGTGAATGCCGTCGCAGGAAAAATAAAATGAGAATGACATAATAGTTCTGCGGAAACCCGCAAGGTGGAGAGAAGTAATTCTCATTTCACCTTATTAATAAAATGAGTGTAAAGGAACCAGGGGCGCTTCTTTTTTCCGACATGAAGCAGTGCGGAATATTGGACGTTATATGCTCGAGGCGCTGTCTATATGAGAGACAGATCGCCACTTTGTCTCCTTTTTCGGCATCAGCAGCAATGCCTGGTGCCGACAACAAGTGACGCTGTGTTCAACCATAATGTTGTTGTTGGTAGGGGTGGTGGTGTTGCTGCAGGTGGGGTTAACATAGCCAGCAATTGTTCCGCCTGAGCCTCCTGTGAGTGTCACTGTGTATGTCACCAGGTGTTGAAGAGCCCCGTGCCTCGCATGAAGACATATCAGCAATTGTTGCGCTCTTTTCCCGATTGCAGCGGGCCCTCCAGAGAAAACGACGTCATCAAAAGTCCTGTGCGAAGAACCATTATTTTGCAGGCTGTCGACCATTGCTTTTCTTTCTGTGTCGAACTGCGGGCTTGGCCAAATGAAACATTCGATGTCGCCGATAGCACCACAGAAGGAGCGAGGAAGCACATCGTTCAGTCTTGAATAACCAAGTCGGGGAGTACGCGGAGTCAGTTCTGATGCGTTGCAACAGCATTGCTTCTTCGCGAGCATTGCAAGTTCATGGGTCACACAGCCTTCGAGTGAAGTCTTGTGGATTGCCCTGAAGTGAATGCGGATTGCGTCCTTAGCGTTCTGAAAGGTGTTTGGCGCTCTCACTTTTGGGACGCATGTAACCGCTAAGGCGTGCAAGAGCGTCAACTTTCTCATTTCCTTCAATTCCTATGTGGGACGGGATTTACTAAAGGTTTTACGTTAAATCCCTTGCTCATAATATTTTTATCAGTGCCAGAGATTGCCTTGTAAACTTCTCTCGAGGTAGACCACGGTGTAATCGTTGTAACGCTGACTTTGAGTGCGTCAGCACCACGACGTCTCGTACAGAATAGGCGCGTAGTTATTGCAAAGCCGCTGTAATTTCGGCGCTTTCTGCTGCTGAAGACGAAATACGCGATCCAGCCGGCCAGACCATGACACATCGAGGGAGGGTTTGCAGCATGCCGCTACCTGGCTGTCCACACCTACCTACGCTACCTGTTTGTACGCACACCGACCCGTATGTGTACATTAGTAGGTGGCTTTGAAACGCTGTACTCAAATGGCCCAGCCCAAGAAACTTTGCTTCGGCAGTTGAAATGGTGCGTTTCGCCGGTAGGTGGGGTACATTGAGGCTGCTGGTGACGTCCGAAGAGGACCATAGCTGGTCGAGGCGGCTCCGTTTAGGCCCTTCGGATCTTAAAGATCAGAAAGTCTTCAGCGCCGCATGGAAATGGGAGCGAGTTCTTGCTCTTGGCCGCCGGAGAAGCGCCGTGCCTGCGGAGTCTCGCCCAGCCTTAGCTGCGTCAGCGAGGCCTGAGATGCCAAAAGGCGGAGTGGAAGAGACACTACTTCAATGCTAACCTTCTTTTTTAAAGCTGCCTGAGGAGCTCCCATCGCCAAGTGAAGTCCCTTTCTGTGAACTGCCTCCAAGCGCTCAAGTTCGCTCGGTAATGGTGATATCAACGGCAACTGAGAGAGAAGGCGGTTTGCTACAGTGCAGCGTTCAGTTAAAGCACAATAGCTTGTCGCCCATTCTTTTTTTTTTTTCGTAGAAGACTTCTAATTCCAGTCCAGGCTACACTGAAGCATCCTCTTTACTCTCGTGTGCGCAGCCCAATGGAGCTGACGACGGCCTGTCCCAGCAGCTGCAGGTGTGGATGGCCCAGAGAAACAAAGAGGAACGTAGCACCGTTCGACGTCTCTTTCGTCTCGGTCATCAGCTCGGGGACACCGTCGTGCATTGCCGCTACGCGCGACGAAACTGCACCGACACAAGGTAAGCGTGAAACGAATCTGCAGCCACACACACAAAAAAATAGGAGAGAAAAGAATAAAAGGTTCATTTTATACGACCGGCCGTACCAACAAGACATACAACAAACTACAAATTTTCCATCGGGTGTACCTTCATTGCCCAGCGAGTTCCAACAGAACGCGAGCAGCCACCTTTCCAAATGGCTTGGCGCACTTGTGTTTAAGCCTCTGGAATTTCATGGGGGTAGAATGCAAAAACACTCGTGTGTCATGCATTTCGTGTCCTTCGGCTACGCGGAGCTCCTCCTACGGCGTCTGTTAGGTCCCGTGAAATTCTTCGGAACGTACTTTGAAATTCCAGGAATAATTATTTAATAGTTCTTTGGCTTATCTATACAGGCACTTTGCGATAGCTAGATGTGTAGGTAGAGGTTCCTGTCTAGCATCATTTCTAGTCTCTTTGGCAACAACAAGAATAAGTAACAATAAAAAAAGAACGCGTCTGGTTGCTCAAACGAACATTCCCTCTTTCCCCCCTTAGCCCAACGGCGCGATGCTGTAACCGTTAGAACAGGACCTCCATACTTCTTCGTTGTCTACTAAGTCCTCTTCATTTCCACTAAGTCAGGAGGATATAAGAAATGTGTACCACGAAGTCCGCACAAAGTTGGGCCGATACGACGCACTCGTTGGAATCCACGCGAAGCGAAGCTGCAGCTATGCGGATGTGTGTATTTAAATACGGTAACGACGATGCGTACGATTATGTTTGCTTTCATCCTACGCAGCGTGCTACCTCATGCAATGATAATCCACCACAAAGGCCACCGCATTAATCTCACACGTATTTTTTTAATGTCTATGCGCTACACCGTCCGAAATGAAAACGCCCACTCAGACGGACGCACAGTGTGCGATGTCTGCGCACCGATGCCCTGAGGATGAAGTCGATATGACTCTTTACGAGGAAATCTTATCTTCTATCGTCTATGCTTATCTATCGCATATGCTTATCTGGCTCGGTGTGTGCGCAGATAACCATATGCAACATGTATCTTGACTGCTGCTGCTATTGAGGCATCTGTAGCTCTTGCCACAGTGGCACATACCAAATGGATTAATCGCCCAAGATCAAGTCAGCCGAAGTATACATTTCGTATATATATATATATATATATATATATATATATATATATATATACACCCGCTGTGGTGGCGTAGTGGCCGTATTAAAATATTGGGCACAAGAACAAATACGTAAGTATATATATTTTTTCAGGTAGTTGTAAAAAGTGAGAAAGAGAGGCGCATCAGAAAAATAGGCTATGTGTAAATCCGCAAGAGGGAGTAAGTTTCACGAAAGGAGATTGTTGCAAAGGAAAACAAAAACGGGAACTAATTCACATGCAACTCAATTTTATTTTCGAGGAAACCATTCTACACTCCTTTGTAAACTCGGGCGTCCTTCAGGAGGACGGATTTTTTTAGGCTTCCTTCGGGCTTCCTTCGGGATGAGTGCGGTTCAGGTACACACATAAAATTGGTAGTTGCTCCCGAATGGGGAAGCACTGACAGCGATAGCAAAGTTTAGCGCATTGGTTTACTAAAGCGTTGCTCTTGAACTATACCAGGCTATACGCAGATACGACCCACGTGGGGCGCCAAATTGTCTGGCACCCTGAAAAACTTAAATATGTAGGCCAGTGTCGCGCATGTGCCAAGGCGCCGCCCGCAAGGAGCGGCACCAGTGAAACTACACCATTTTCATAATGTGAACACTAATTTCTTTCTTTCATTTTTGCATTTTAATATTCCAAAGATTTGGGATAAATTCACACGTTAAGAATAAAGTTTTCACAACTTTTGTTTGCGCAGTGTGATTCTAAAGTGAAAAATATGAGAAATAATTCAATCAAGAATATGCACCTGGTTTGAGCAACTTTGGTTGTTGTATAGTTTAGCATATACCGCGCATATACGGCACAGGTTAAAGTTAAGGAAGCTTAAACACAAGACTTGCACGTAGGCTTCATTGGGGAATACTTAGCACACTTGTGCATGGATATATACGAGGCATCATGGCGGCTGCGAAAATTCACCTCTAGTGTCCACACAATTGCTATCGAAATAAAAATGTCGAAGTGTTCGGTTATGTTTTGTAGAAACCCAAACGGGGCTGGATAGCTAGCTGTCTGCACAATGCTTCACATAACATTAATTCGTGCGATCTGCATAACTTTTTCTCGTCTCTGGCTTTGAAGGGAATTGCCTTCTGTGGCTATTTCACCCGTTTCCGTAGTGGGTTGTTGGCACTCATGGTTGGTATAGTCTGAGGTTGCTAGTCGAAGGCAAGGAGGTTTAAAAATTTTTTTTTGCAGGAGTTGGAATGATTTTCTGAAAGTGAAGCCGCACACCTGCCACCTTAGGAAGGGCACGATAAAAGATTCGGCTATTGCGCAAGAAGAGAAGTGCTTTCCTCATACTCCCACCAACAGTTTAATATAACTAATTTTGTTGTACTGATACTGAATGACGTCTATTTTTGTGTTCCTGGTTTAGCGTTAAAGCCTGAACGTCTTGGCTAACTTTATCGGAGTTCACGCTGTTGATACTCAGCCGAATATAATACTTTCGCCGGGAACAACCAGGTTTTATTTTCCAATTATTTACTTTAAAAAAAGAAAACACTTTATCTGTAAGCGAGCACCACCTGACAAGGTGCTCTTTCAAAGCTAAGTAGGGGCAAACGCTAGCTTCACCTCTGCTGGTAAGCAGGCGCGGTAGCTTCCATTCTAGCGATTTCTATTAATGCGAGTGCATTATATGCCTCATGAAGCGGAAAATCCGGCGTCCGTCCTACGTTAACATCCGATGGCACCAGAACCCACGTGACCAAGTGATGACGTCACGTTGCCGGTGCTGGACCTGCTGCGGCTCTCACTGCGAAATTCCACGGTGAGCAGCACACCGTGGCCCACACCCAAAAAATGGACTGCCCAATTCGAAAATTCAGTTGATCCACTCCCAAAATTGACTTGGCTCACCCGCAAAATTTGAGTGGCCCACACCCAAAGAATTGGCTCTGCCCAATTCGAAAGTTGAGTTGACCCGTGTTCAAGCTGACATCGAGGCACCCTATACTCGCGGACATATTTCTGTGGCAATGAAGGGAAAGCTACGGGCGCGTGACTGCACATGTGTTACCTCGCCAAGTAGTCCGGCAGCGTTGACAGTGCTTTTAGTTGCTCGGAACAGACAATGACGGCGTCGCGTTTCCCTAGACGCGGAAGGGAAAAGCCGCAAAATAAGTAAACCTTTGCGCTCAGTGGTGTGTTCTGTCTTATTTAACTGTTGCTAGTAAGGCGTTTATGCTTTGTCTTCCCCAGCTTAAACGAACGTGGATTAAAACGCGGGACTCTTTTCAAAAGCGCTGTCACTTGTGCGCCGCTTTGCCTCCGCAGCTTTTCCTTCATTGCCGCAGAAAGTTGCCCGCGAGTATAGACGCGTTCGTCGCCTAACACATCGTGTCAAAAAATCTTTGAGAAGGGTGTGCTGTCCGCATTTACCACAACTATAGATGTGCTGGTTAACGGTTCTGTTCTCTACGGACGCTACCTCAATATCCTCACTGTAACTAATATACGCGTATCGTCGAGTGCATCACTCCTTTATTAAGCGAATAGTTGTCTTGTAGCGTTCGGCTATTCGCGTGCATTGATAATCGTTGACGATGGTATCCACGGGTGCCTCGGAAATCCTTCCCTCTATAGCTCGAGAGTCGCTCATTCGAGCACAGCCATTTCTGCATGTGGACACCCGCGATGCTAGTCGCGGTTGTTCAGTACACTGCGATTCGCCACATTTGAATGTTTGTTTGTTCGTTTGCCTACAAAAGTGGCTCAGCGCGTTATGCACACTACCGCGCACTTTTCTCCCTGTCGAGTGATTTCAGCGTCGAAGAGCGTTTCGAGTATATCGGCTTCAGAAGCGTTTCACGCGCAGGTTCTTCAGCACGACGTTCGACTCACACTACGGCAACTGCTTCTGCTTCCACTGCGGCTCGACTGAAAAGAAGAATGAAGAGTTCTACCTGTACCAGACGGCTGCATCTCCCGAAGACGGTAAGATAGGACAACACTCGTTGCGGTACCGTGCACTATAGGGGAAGAGGAGAGAGAGCGTAAAGACGAGTAGAAGGGGAAACAGTCAAGATTAGAACGAGCGTAGTCGGCCACTAAAGTTTACGGGACACTGTGAAAAAAGCTGAATTCTAGCGGAGCCTGAGCTCATGGTCGAGAATTGGTCGAGCTCATGGTAGAGCAAAGGCGTGAGGAGCCTTTGCCACCTACACAGGGATCCATTAAATCAGAAGTGCAATGCTTGAACAGAACCGAAGTTCATATCTGCCATGAAACCCTGGCCCCGGAAACTTACATGCGTGGCCGACTGTACCCTTTCTGCATTACGCTTACCCGCCACGGTTGCTTAGTGGCTTTGACGTTACTCTGCTAAGCACGAGCTCGTGGGAACAAATAGCGACCGCGGTAGCCACATTTCGATGAGGACGAAATGCGTGTATAGTGTGAATTGGGTGCACTTTACGGAACCACAGGTGGTAAAAATTAATCCGGAGCCCCCGCTACGGCGTGCCTCATATTCATATCGGTCGTGGTTTTGGCACGTATAAGGCATCAGCGTTTAATTTACGTTGCACGGCGTCCCTGTCGGTTCCCCAGAAATGGCACGGAAGACGTATTGCAAACATTGAATACAAAAGTGCTTCGTTACAGTCGCAATGCTTTGCGAGGCGTTAGACGCCTCAAATAGAGTACGCTTTCATCTTGTAGTACACGTGAGAACGTGGTGTCGTACGACAGGGCTCTCGTACCCCGGTGGGGGGGGGGGGCGCAGAGCACTGACCTCGTGGGATCGCGCGATGTGCGCGCATCGGCCGTTGCAGGGCTGGACCTCGTGCTGGACGCCCAGGCGCACGAGTACCTGCCCACCTCGATGGAGATGGGCTTCGTGGTCATGGTGCACGGACACGGCTTCCGTCCCGTGCTCTGCAACGACGCCGTGTTCGCGGAGCCCGGATACGTGACCTACATCAGCCTCGCCATGGTGAGCGCGAAGCTCGGCACCTCGCTTCACGTCTTCATCATTAATGTATATGTATATTTATGTTCTTTTTATTGAAGTGTTAGATGTTGGACGCTCAATTACGGCTTCGGCTTCCGCTTGGTTCTTGAGCAAGTGGTACGATTACATGTAATGTGTCCAGACAAACGCTAGTTACCTATGTGTTAAGGAAAACAAAAGGTATAAGAAACGTGGTGCAATCTACAATTATAAAACCTGCAGTGTTTAGGCGCCAAAGGTCTTAGGTCTTAAAATCGCACCATGCAGTGTGTTTTTCAAATAATTTCTTTTTTCCTTTGAACAGATTGGCTAAGCTAGCTGGAACACCCTACATAGTTTTTGTACTTTTGTACATAGTTTCATAGGAGAAAACAGAAGAACCACTAATGCACACACACCGGCGTTATCGCATAGCAGTCAAAACAACACCACAGTATTACAAATAAAGTGACAACGAAACAATTCGAATATTATCACAAACACAGCGAGATTAGAAGGAATCACTCAGAAGAACAATGCGAACCGCAGTACACCGACATTATACACCGACATTACAATATCGAAAACGCTGCTATGAACGAAACGTTTCTTTTTGTTATATGTGTGTCTGATAACGCCCAACAATGCCGCTGTCTTCAAGAAATTTTTGATGCCATTAAAGCTCTACTTTACATCACTCTGGTTGTCCGCGGGCGTAATGATTTCTTTAAACTGAGCGATCCACGGTCCTATGCCATTGATATCGATTTTGATGTCATTGAAATCGACCGTTTTGGTGCATCAATATTATTGTTATGCGAATGCCGCATACACAAAGCTGAGCAGCAGATAGTCAGCCAGTGAGGTGCTTCATGTTCCGTAGTCATGTGGTCGAGTGATTGAGGAGAGGAAAAAAAAATGTGACCGTGATGTTTGAGAAAGGGGGCACCATTCACCCAGAGTTTGGCAGAAGCCACTCCTCTTTTGCAATGCCTTGCTCCGACCTATATAGGTCGGAGCAAGGCATTGATGGGCAACCTACCCTTTGTGTATATCAATAGCCTTGGTGACGCGACGAAAAGAAGAAAAGACATCCAGCCAGGTCTAGGCTCTAGGTGTCCTAGAGCGGTCTAGATCCCCGCTCTAGGACACCAACACCAAGACGTCTGCGCCGCCCCCTTCCCGCCCCCGCCACCCTTCAACGGCATTTCGGCAGGTCAAGCGCCTTTAGCATCGGTCATCCCAGGCGACCAGTATCGCCGCAGCTATCTCATCCCTTTCGCCCTTCCCGTCTGTAAAGAAAAGGTTCGCGGTCAAGTGTCTCCCCACCTTCCGCGCTGTCCCTTAATTTTTTTTTACGAAGGACCCTTTAAAGGCTGCACACCGCCACCTCCGAAGAATACCCCCTGAAGAAGGAGCCGAATGGGCTCCGAAACGTCCGGCTAATAAATTCGCTTATTTGGTTGGGGTCACTCTCAAAGTCCTAATTAACTTTCCCAACCAGACGGCTAATTCTGTCGAAACATTTAGCTTCAAACTACTCTATGAAGTGTGTCGAATGCCCGCTACAGCGTTCTCAAAGGGTTTCCGGTTCAGTTTCGATAGGCGTCTATATGTTTATTTTTTGACGTGAAAAACGTCTCTCATTTCGGTCAGCAGTGGTCGATGGTTTCGCTTAAACCGCCCATAACGAAATGCAACGGAAACATGTAACCTCAACTCGTCGCTTATGTCTTTGCAACCGTACTACTCACGCTCCTTACTTTGGCATTGTTGCGCAGAGGAAAGGATGCTCGACCATACGTGCATCCCATGCGCAGATGGCGCCGTCTTGGCGCCACGCGGGACGCGATCTGAGCTAAATCAGAGAGGCGTAGTGGGCGTAGCTCGGCAGTACGTTTGTCGATACGGAGCGGGAGTGATCTCACGTGAGAGAGCTCACTCTGCCACAGCAGGGGTAATCCATCAGGCTCAGTCCTTGGCTCACCAGGAGGAGGAGTAGACTTTAATGAACAGAAAGGAGGAGAGGTCGGCCTGGAGAGCGTGTCTCTAGCCTGCTACTCCTCACTGGGGAAAGGGGAAGTGGGAAATACAGGGAAAGGTAGGTAGAGGGTGATTATGTTATGGTACAATGAGATACTATATACACGTTGTCCAATATGCGGATGCGCACTGTAGACGCAATACACGTAAGAATAATCTTGTCCATACAAAAAGTAATATTGTCCCAAAAAGTTGTTGCGCAAACACATGTCGCACTGACTGCACGTCTCACAGCTTCTAGAGGCGATCGTCTAGACCAGTCTCACTTATAAAGTTCACCAGGAGTTATAATAAAGGCTCACAAGCGTGCATTTAGTTGCAGAAATCTGACGGTTGCTCGGCTATGGCGCCCCCGCGTTTGGTACGTAGTGTCCAGAAATGTCATGGAGAGACTCGGGCGGCAAGAAAGAGGTGCCAATATGCGCCCACCACCTTTGACCACGGCGGGCTCACTACAAATAAGGAGCGAACATGATTGCAGGATTACACCATAGGACCCTCAATTATTTGAAACATAAGAGCGTAAGCTTTATAATGTGTAAACAACTGCCACTTTCGTGTTTGGTTACGTCATTTCTGGACCCGTAGTGAACACACACCATCTGCAACACGCACAAGACGTATCACGTGTCCTGCTGCTGTGTCCCGGACAGAGCCTACGCGATAACTTTTTTTTTACGTTTACTGTTGCCATGGTTGCGGGGTCGGGTGGCGCATGCACCTAAATACTTGCAGTACTCAGTACCGTTCCGGCAAAACCGAGAGAGAGAGAGAGAGAGAGAGAGGAAAGGCAGGGAGGTCAACCAGACGAGCGTCCGGTTTGCTACCCTACACTGGAGGTGAAGGAAAGGGGGAATAAGAAGAAGAAAAGAGGGAAGGGATGACTGTGTGTGCAGTGAAGCACCGTGACACCAAAGTGGAGTTACAAACCCGTCACTAAAGGAGGCTTTTTCCTGCAAGGACATTTACTACGGAGAAGCCAGTTTTGCAAAGCACTCAAGAGTAACAAACATCCACACATATAGCTTTACGACGTTCCGGACATGGATTATGGGAAAAATGTTTCACTCGCTAACTCGCGCATAGGTGTCGAGGCCCACCGATAGTACCACGCCTGAGTGTTATAACCTGGAGAAAAAAAGAAAAAGTGTGCAAACGGGAAGACGTTATGAAAAAGCTGAGTCAGTGGAAGATATACAGAGCGTTTCAAAAAACACGTTCAAATTTTTTAAGAAATGGAGAAGATTCAGTTTTAAGCAATTCCCTCAGGATTGTTTTTACCACAGAGACATACATATTAAGATGACTTCAACATGTAAAATGACATTACTACTTTCATTTGAAATGAAACTGGTAATTAGGCAATATTTTGAAAATTCCGCTAATTACCTGTTTAACCTAAGCAGTATGACGATTGATCGTAACGCGAGATGTCATCCATCGCGTCTTTTGAACAGTCCTTCACCGATTCGAGACATGCAAGAAATTGAAGCTTCTAATTTCTGCCGCTTAATGAACTTCAGGCAATTTCATCCAGTAAATCGAAACTAAGCTTTCGAATAGCGCAACCTTCACGCCTTTAGGAGACAACAATGAATGGCGTGAGTGTTGACGCCTCACCGTCGGATGAGCATGAAGCGAGCGTCTTTATCAAGCCTCGATCGCGCCATCTTTATGTTGGGGATGCATTAAGAAATCGGTGCGCAAGATTATCAAGCATCGGATTTGCCGACGAACTACAGTTTTAAAGCGAATAGCCTTCTTTGCCTCTTTCGCCCGTTTCCGTGGTTGGCGGTGGTCGGTGTTCCGCGGTGGTTGATGGCCTGTGGTCGGGCTTGCGATATAAATGCGCCGAGGAAAAGGGTGCGTGCTTTCGCGCATTGAAGTTGCGGCGAGGGGCGTAGGGGAGGGGAGAGCGTTGTGCATGAGTTCTTGCGCAAAAGAGGAAGGGACGGGAAGGACGGGGAGGCTGGGGCTGTAGCTCCCTCGCTCGCTCTTTCGTTTGGGCTAATCGCTTACGTTGAAAATCATGGTCGATGATTCTTGCGCAATTTTTTACAGTGCAAGCTGTTATGGGCTCAATCCACAGCCGTTTCGGTTGGCGATGTTGTCCACCGCCGCCGCAGGTGTCCGTCCCAGCCAACGGCAGGAATGAGAAAAATAAATATCCACTTTCGGCCGGGACTGAGCCCGGGCGCTCGGCGCGCGAGTCAGCTACCCTACCACTGCGCCACGCCACTGTTTGCTAGCTCCTGCGGAAACATGCCCTATACAGGCGTCCTAGCGCGCGAGGAGTCACGGGATGTGAGATGCGCACCGCGTAGCGTCGGTACGCGCTAACTTTGCATTGTAGTTGCGTTCTATTCCACCAGGTGTCATGACATGCAGTAGCTGCATCGTATCGTGCCACGTGTCAAGGGATGTGACATGTGCGCCGCGTAGTCTCGGTACCTGTGTTTATTCTTCGGCACACGTTGTAGCGCCAACTCGCAAGGTACGAACCATACTGCTGAAGAAGCGAATCGTAGAGCTACTTGCGCGGCCGCAACCAGGGAACGTCGGGCTCAGCAGACCAGTCTGCAGAGAGCTTCACGAGCCGCAGCTCGCCGTCGACGACGGGCGGGACAGTACACAGTTCGTTCCCGTGAGGACGACGCAAGAGACTTCGCCGCGAAGACCGTCTAGTGCGTGTTGCCGAAAATGTGGCCCGTATACTCGGTACTTGCAGTTAGCGTCTTCAAGCAGTTTTACGACTGTCCCCCATGGAGCCGCTTCTCCAGCTTACGCTGTGACCGCTGCATGTTCCGCGGCGCAGGCTTGTCACCTTCTTTGTCAAAACGACTAATCCCCTATTTTCGACCTACGAACACATTATTGATTTTTGCGTCGTAGTCATACTGCTGGTTCATGTAAAAGAAGCGAGAGATGATTAAAAACCAAGACCAAAACAAAACAAACAATTGGAACATAGTTAGAGTTTCCCCATTTCGCTCTCAGTAGGTTTCATATGCTACTGAAACGTTGCCACCTAAACATTCTTCACATCCCCGGCGCCTTACTGGCCCGGCCTGAGTCCAGGTGGTGTAACGGGGTGTGAAGTGTAATTTGTTGCATGGTGCATTTGACGGCGACAAAAGTCCTTGGAATGTGGTGACGTGCATTGCAAGCTCAGTAAGCGACACGTGCACTGCTGCAGTTTCTTAAGTCGAGCGACCTAAATGACCGATCCCCGTGTGGTCTCTACGCGCTCCTTCTTTCTTTTCATCACCCGTTCCCCGAGTAGGGTAGCAAACTGAAAGCGCATTTTGTTGAATCCTTTTGTATATTTTTTTGTTGCGCCTCACTGTGGCGATTCGCAGGAGAAAAGGACAGCACTTCCGGAGCCGTACCAGTATCCTTGCCGTAGCCGTTGGCCGCACCCTTTGAGGGGATTCAGCCTCAACAACAGCATGTATACCAGGGAGGTACGTATACGCGCTTCAAGCGCTACTTTAGTGGACGTTTTAGTGAAAGCCGACCAGCCGTATAGTAGCTCTGCGTCTATGGCGTTCTGCTTCTGTGTGTAAGGCCGCGTGTTCGATTCCCAACCGTGGCAAACTCGTTATGCGGTGACTTGCGGACGGATACGAAAACGTCCGTGTATTGAGGTATTGTTGCACGTTGAAGGAGTTCAAATTTTTATATTTATTTCAGATACTGTCAATCCCAGTGGGATTTTTACAGGTTGGGCATATATTGTATACTCACAAATATCGATAAAAACAGGTTTACATAACTTCAAAAATGATATTTGTAGTCGACGCGAAGCAGATATACACATATGGCAGGAAATAAAACATGAATGATACAGTGAACTTGGCAAAAAGGGGGGAAATTGCATAGGAAAATACAATGCTTATACAGATTTTATCTTATACAACAACGTGAGTGGTGTGTTATTTCCGGCTAACATAATCTAATTATTGCGCAACAGTTCTTCTACAAGGGTTACTAATTTCGGCAACGATGTGTTAGTCGTTATGCAGAGCTCCAGGCTATTCCATTCTCTCTTATTGCAAGAGGAAAGAACGAATATCTAAAACAGTCAGTGCGAAATGCATATTGTTTAAGTGTTAGTGAATGCTTATGGCGGGAAGGTCTGGTGTCAGATAGGGATATATACAACGAACTATTTATTCGTAATGCATTGTGTAGTAATTGGAACAATAATTTTAGTCTTGCTAGTTTGGCGCGGTTTCGCAGAGTAGGAATACAAGCTTATTTTAGCAGTTGGGTAAGGGAATCGCTATTCTTGTATTTGTTAAAGATGAATCTAATTGCCTTTGGCTGCACTCCTTCTAGTTTGTTAATAAGCTGCTGTGTATAAGGAAGCCAAACTATGTTACCATGTTCGAGAACTGGGCGAATAAATGCGTTGTATGATAGCAGTTTAATTTCCGGTGGCGCAGCTGGAAGTCTTCTTCTGAGGAAGAACAGCCGTTTTAAAGCAGATGGTATGACGCTGTTAATATGCGATTCCCATCTTAGGTCATGTGATATGATCAAGCCAAGATATTTATGCTTATGAACTCGGGTGAGTGGTATGTTTTTGATAGTGTATTCTAAGCCCGACCTAGGTTTTTTGCGGTTTATAGACAAGTCGGTCAAATGGCACAAATAACACGGAACTTTTCATTGCGGTTTCACTCGTAATGCTGGTGTAGTTTCGAGGTCGCAACATCCTACACCCCTACAACGGCTATTATACCTTGTAGGGTCTAACCTTGTTCCACAGCAATAATGAACATTATTATTGAGAACCGTTCCTTTTCCTAATGCAAGTGGCAGCGAATAAATCTATAGTGCTAATACTATCTCTGAATATTCTGCGCTACTGTTCTGCCTTACCTCTTTGCGATGAAAGTGAAAGGGCGGACAAAGTCCAACGACAAGCTTGATACACGGGTCACGAGATTAATGCTAAGCATTATCGTATAGCACGCCCTGCACGTGATATCTTTGCATTGCTCGTACTGATAAGACGTGAGAGGTATATCACTACCTACGCGGCGCACTATGGTATCGTGAAGGACGGCAAAGCAATAATTTGTACAGTCATGCCGTAGAATGTACCCGTGACAACCAATGTGACACAGCTCCTTAGAACTTTAATGTCGCAGAACCCCCAAGAAACACAGAAGAGGCATATGAGAAACTATCTTCTCAACTTTCACTCCCCTTTAAGTTCGAGAGGTTCAGGCAAGCACAATTCCCCTTTCTCCATTCCTGGTGCAGGGTAGCAGCCGGGCTCAGACTGGTTAACCTCTCGGCTTTACTCTTATGTTTTTTCCAGATGAGTCAGTTTCCTTTGTACTGATAACTATTAAAAGTTGATAATATTTACTTTACGGACATTTTCGTGTGCTCTGCCCTAAATGTCCTATATATGCCCATAGTAAAAATACGGCTGCTAATTAAGTCTGGAATTTAAATCAGCCTTCTCGTCTTTAACAAAGTCACCATACGCAACTGCGCTGCGTTTTGCAAGCTACCAGTAAGAATTTGGGTCTAGATCATAATGTTTTCTCTTCCATGTGCAACGTCTAGCAACGTTACCGCGTGATCAAGTACAACGATGACCCTGTCATCTTCCTTGTGATTTCAAATGTAAACTCTACACTTGGTAGCCCATACATTTGACCTCTTCGTGCTTTCTTCACATTGGCCAGTGGCACAAAATTGGCCGACGTGAAAATTAGTTTTGAAAAAAAAAAAGTCAGTGCAGGTTAACTACGTTGTGTCCAACATTGGTGCTTGTTTATTACAAACAACAGCCGTTGCCGGCTCGCTCACACATGTAAGTTTTGCGGTGACAGGTACTAAGTGTTCAAATCGACGTTGACGGAAAGCAAGGAAAAAAGATCAGCGCTATGGTCTCTTCCTTACGTTTCCATTTTCTTTCTTGTCCTTTCGTCCATGTCGTTCGAAGCACTTAATACGGTTACCTGGTACCACAAAATAGCTGTCACCACAGAAGAAGAAGTAGAATTTATTGATAGGAAAGACAGAGAGGTCGACCTGAGCTAGTGCGCTCTAGTCTGCTACTCTGCACTGGGGAAGAGGGAAGGGGAGCGAAAGTATTGGGATGGATGATGATGATAAGAGATATATAGTACATTTTTTTGCTTAATACCTGTTACTACGTCGTGCCAGCAAGTTAACGTCAACCCTCGTCAGGTAACTTTCGCTTTGTCCCAGAATGCAACATCATGGCTACTCTTTGGAACAGCCGTGTATAACCGCTGTGACCGCGTTGCGCAGGACTGCCTGTACGTGTGCCAACAGGACCACACGCGTCGCATGTGCGGCTGCGAGAACCGCGACCTGCCCACCACGTCGAACAGGCGGGGCGGCAAAGCATACCCCATCTGTGAAGGTGCGGCGTGGGCACGATCGCCTTTGCGTTTGCCCCGCATCCTCCCTTAATTCCTTCCAAGACGTTGGATGACCTGCTGTTTTTATCGTTGCACTTGTACACTGTACAGTGCGCTTGCTGTAGACCCTTTATTAATTGCTGCATGCACTGAGTATCTCAGTCCCATGTTCTCGCCTTTTCGAAACTGCTGCCGTGTGTGTGTGTGTGTGCGTGTGTGTGTACGGTAACCGACGGTCGCTCAGACACACATACGCTGCCGATGTGGCGCCCTTCTTACAGCGCCCGTCGTCTCTGTCTCCGGAACTTGCAGAGTCGCGGGAGCAGTGCCTCAGGGAAGTGCAAGTCATCATGAACCTGGAGTCGATAGAGAATGTGTGCAGGTGCCACCGGTCATGCGTGTGAGTCGTCGGCAGCGCACGGGAGCCCGCTGCGCGTGGTTCTGTTTCTCATTATGTTCTAGTTCGCTTGAGCCTCGAGCGATTGCGAATAATGCAATTTAGATTACAGGCAGGTAAAACGACAGGATTTAAGAGCCGAGATGCTGGGTACCCTCTGGCTGTCATTTTCGTTGGCGACGGTGACGTCATCATGGTGGAGTTACTGTCGACAAAGTGCCGTATCTTTGAAGTCGATGTCGTCAGACCACGTACCGATTTCATAAGAAAACATAAGTCTGCCACCGACAAAATCTGATATTCAAACTCATGTCCCTGCGGTAATAGTACACTTGGGAGCTCGACGCACACACAGCGACGCGCAGATTTGGCAGTTCGTAATTTGTGCGGCATTTTGCGCCTTACATTGACTCTGCAAGTGGTGGTGTCTGTGCACGTACTTCAGAGGCCGCAATTGGCAGTGATGTAGCAGACGATCGATAAAAGTTGTGTGCGCCGCAAATAAGTTATTCAGATGGGGGTGGTGTCCTTTGTGAAAGCCTTGTGCTGCTGCAGCAAATAATTTCAGAGCCGGATGAACCATTGAAGTCTGCTGATATTTTTATGCGAGAGCGTGAAATGGTCCATCGAGCGCAGAAACCGGCGTCTGTCGTCTGTAGCAGCAAAACGGCAGGTTAATTCCCATTGGCTGCGACGCTACGTCACGAGAGTGCGCTGACGGAGTTGCCATTGGCTGCAATGCCACGTCACGGGTGCGCCTCGACGGAGCAGAGCAGGCGAAATGGAAAACCTGCTGTAGCGCTAGCGCGCCAGGTGTTGAATGAGGGGAGAGGGCATCGCTGCGACGCCACGTCACCCTTGCTCTCGGAAGTCTGTGTTATCCGCGCGTTCCTTGTCCGCGCAAGCTCTGGTGGAAAGAACGAAAGAACAACGACGACAACGTTCAGACTGCTTTTATGGCATGTTTGCTGCCATTGTTGTCAGCTGCGCCGTCATCAAATTGGTAGCCCAGCGGTGGATACGCCAACAACTGGCGACGGCGGCCGAGGTTAAGTGCGCTTGTTCTTAACCGTTGTGCGAGAGTAAAATATAAATTCTTGGTAGCCTGTGTAGGACACCGTATAGTGCAGGGTTCGTGATTGATCTGCACCGAGTAATGTAATCGAATGCGAGATAGAAAATTATCGATCAAGCGTACGGCACCATGCATTTTGCCACAGTCGAGTATGTGGCACAATAAAAAAAAATTAAGAACGTTACGTATGCTGCATTCAATGTTGCCAAAATTTTTTGAAGCATGTCGCTAAAGTGAGACGAAAAAGTCGCCATATTTCTGCAAAATTTTGCTGCAACGCTGCTAAAAGCATTGCTAAATCTTTTGAGTAAACTTTAGGTACACCGTATGCCCATTGAAACATTATTATCTTTAGTAAAGCAATGAACGGTGCCAGTTGGCGGGCGTTCATGATTGTATTGCTCTTAGTTTTACACCGACGGCGTAACGTACATCCACGTCTTTTTCCTTTAGGTTCGTCCATTCATTCTTCTGTCAGTGTAACACTAAGCGCAATGCAATCATGGACACTGCTATACACACTAGCATGGCGTCAATCATTTCCCGAAATGTCTAATCTTTTTCTAGATCCCTTGTGAGAGAGGAATAAACAGTGAATGTACCACCAGTGCATAGTGGGCCTTTAGTTTACTATTACACTTGCATAAAAACGAAAGATGACAGCTGAAGTTCGGCGTTTTCCCCCAGATGAGAGATTCAAAATGCAACATGATTAAAAAGAACACAAGTCCTCTGATTTCCCTAGTGCACAAAGGTATTTGGTCCACATTAAGCCTAAGATTTTCTTAATTCTCGGGGCCTTATAACGTAAAACTATTCCAATATGATTTTATTCCTATCTCGTGACGTCAAATTTGCGAAACCGCCGACGCAAGCATCGGGCGGTGACCCGCAGGGTTGTCTGAAGAGACCAATTAAACGCTCTCCTCATTTATAGGAGGTCACTTTTGTTGGCTTCAAAAACGAATCACATTGCCTACACTGAGCGACTTGTCCTATCTAATTGGCTGACAAGACGCGAGGAGCACGCTCAAGTGGAAAGGAATCTGATGGGGCCGAGTTAGTGCACTGAAAATCGATAACCGGATGAAGAGGGTGGTGCAAGCGTCTGCGATTGGTCCGCTTTCCTTTGCTTAGCTTGCAATGGCTGGTCGAAAATCGTGGCGGCATGCAACGGAAGGTTAAGAATGCTGCTAAAACGAATCCTCAGCAAAGAAGAGTTGGCAGAGCGAGGTCGTAAACGAGCCGAAAGTGCTCGAAAACGTTACACGGCCAGGCAAACAGTTTTATTGTATGCAAACAAACCCATGCTCTCGGCAGGTGCGAGTAGCCAGTGCGCGAGCGATCGGCGGCAGCCATCTTTTATTCCTTTCCGAACGGGGCAGCTTGTGGCTGTTCTGAAAAAAAATTCAGTTTTTTTCGGCATACTAATGCATCTTAACGCTTACGCGTCACTTTGACGCGGTGAGTTTTTGTGGTTTTGTGACCTCGCGTGACAGGCAGGTGAAGTGGGCGCAGCCCTGAAACTTTTGACCAATAGCCGAGGTGTAATGACGAAAAGGCATCGAATCAGAAATAACTATTTTTCTTTTGTTCGGTCCAATCAAGCATGATCCGTATGTACACGTCATATCAGATGGGGAGCTATCGCGGTTTTCGTGACGTCGCGTGACAGGCAGGGGAAGTGGGGGTGGTCCAAAAAAGTTTGCAACCAATCGCGGAGGGCTGATTGCAGAATCGGAACAGAAAAGTTTGGAATAGCTTTACGGTATAGCGCCCCTCGTAGCTACTGAAAGGATAGCAAAATTCCGCAAGACGCACATGGTCGTGTATTAACACGGCAATGACAGTTACGTGACTTTTATGCAAATCAAATATTATACATGCTTCCACCCTGGCGATCTATCGGCACGCTCTACACAGTACTGATTTGTCCAAAATCCATGCAATAAGGAAGCTGTGCGTTCAGGCTGGCGTAAACGAGCCCAGCCACTCGTATGTAAGCGCCTTTTTACAGTATATCGATCGTGTTATTTACCTGCTGTGTTCTAAGTCAGACAACAAAATTAGTAAATGTCCACCAGTCAAACACATTCAGTAAATCATGTTAAGACCCATTTAAATAAGTTTTGTAAAGAATAAAAAGAAAACAAAGCACGCATTTTGTGAGCACACTGAATCTTGTGAAGGCAACCACTGCTTCACCATGGCCATGGAGCTTAGCGTCATACAGCCACTTTGGACCCGTCACATTTAGCTTTTGAATACTAAACGGCGTTCTACAGGGGTATTTTCGAAGCAACTTTCCTTACTTTGAAGTCGCTAAAATTAAAATTTGGCGAAATTGTCGTCAGTTGTCCTGCTACGTCGTTCAAAAATTTTTTGTCGCTGAACAGACAAGAAAGTTGCTAAATCTAGCGACAATATTGCTAAAATGGCAACACTGACTGTATCAGAGATGCAGCCGCAGGGGGTACGTGAAATGTCCTGTGCATGCTGCAGAGGGTGCATGGGCACTAGGGTATAAATGACGTAATAAAGCATGTACACTGCATTTATTCACACATTGGAAAGCTTACGTGCCTAACTTAGGTCACATCTGGTGGCGGTCTTATTGCCTAATTTTGCAATCGAGCTCACTCCCTATTCGTCGTGAGCCCGTTTGTTCAGGACAGGCTTAGTGAAAATAGATGACCCTTCTACTGGTGGCGCCAAGTGGACCCTAGGCCGCTCGAGCCCGAAGATGGTTGGGGCTGCTTCACTTGCTTCAATCTCCCTATGGAGACGGACCCGTTCCGCCGTGTTCCTAGGAATAGGATATTCCCCTATCTTGCTGCTCGAGCCTCTTCACGCAATTTCCGGACTGTGGAGTTGGCGCGTCCGTCACGAACGCCGAGGCAAAGGGAGAAAAGCAAGCCGGGATCGACGGGGGCCGTAACGACGAGACTGAGACGCAGATGTGTACCGAGGTGGACTGATTTATTGGTGACACGGCCTGTTTTATAAACGGGGCCGATCGTGCGACTGATTACTTAGCACCCCATGAGGACGAGCGAAGCTGGTTCCGAAGCCGAAACCCACTAAACGCACTACATCACACGGTCCCTACGTGTCGAACACAGGGGCGCCACAGCCGAGTAGGCTGGAAACGGCTGCAAGAAATTGTGCACTTCTAGGCGTTACGAATCCTCATGAGCACCAGCTCGAGTTTGATTAATTATATCTTCTATGGCATAGTGAGTTCTCTCAAACGCGGCCACTCCTGCTCGGATGGTGTGATGATGTGCGCGAACACGCCGTGGCCTGATCATCAAGGACACTGGCGAGTCTACAGTGCCGCTCGAGCTTTGCGTGCAATGAAAACGACGACGTGCCGCGTGGGTGTCGCGCGAGCGCGCCGAAAGAAAAAAACTGGGCCGCGCTTAATCACTACAACAAGCTCGGCATTTTCCGTCGTACATGTTCAAGGAGAGATAATAAAACGTTCGCCCAGATAGCTTTACTCCATGCTAGTTTACTAGTGTTCTTGTTTAACGTTTGAGCACGCGAGGGGCCTGCTAAATGGCCTCTGATCACGATCGATTCAAGCAGACAGAGCTGATGGCTTATACACATAAAATTGAAATAAAAAAGAAATCACCGGTGATCACAGCACGACCTAACACGAAATTTGAGCGCAGCTCTATAGGCGTCTGCATTTCGCGATATGTTGTTCGGCGCGGACAATCGCTCTCGTGCGGCACATTGGAAACGGGGCGAAGTGTGGCGCGACCGCCTCGCTAATCAGGAGACGGCGAGGGGCTGCGCGTGGGTGACGTGTGGGCGCAATTCACAGCAGTCGTCGCACACAGACCTGAGTTCATACAGCGCTTTGTGTCCATAAAGACGATGCGCGCTACTCTGGTGCCATCTCGTAGCCATCGCCTCCGCAGAGCCCGTCTTGCGCGGCACTGCGATTTTCTTCTCACGCGTTTGCCATACCACCTCCTCAGTTTTCCTCTTCGCTCTCTCTTCGCTGTCGCCATCTTTCGTAACCCGCTGCGCTCCGCGTTTGCTCCTTGATCCGTCGCTGTGCTCATTCGTTCAGTTACTTTACAATAACAGTAAAGGGGAAGAGAAATGCAGCCATAATGGAAGCACAGAGCGCTATGGGGATACAATACGTACGAGGTGCTCCGGGATATGTGGAAAGGTGTAATGGTTCCAGGACTTACTTTTGGAAGTGCGGTTGTTTGCTTTAAATCGGGGGTACAATCAGGACTCGATGGGGACCAAAAATCAGTGGGACGCCTCGTATTGGGCCCTCACGGGAAGACTACAAATGAAGCTGTGCAGAGTGATATGGGCTGGATTAGTTTTGAAGTGAGGGAAGCTCGCAGTAAAATTGACTATGAAGAATGACTGAGGAGTATAGAAAAAAGTAAATGGGCTGGGAGAGTATTGAGGTACCTGTACAGGGAAAAACATTGATTCACAGTGGAGAAAAAAACAAACAAACTAGGAAGCTTACCAACAAGTATGCGGCCTGTAGGCTGGGCAACACAGCAACAAGAACCTGAAGCGGAAAGTCAGAGAGGCTGAAATAATCTCGTGGGTGGCGGCAGTGGAAAAGAAACCTCTCATGAGTAACTACTTAAGAGGAAAAAACGAAATCAGGAAAGAAACAATTTATGATAACTCAAAGGGAAGCTCATTACGTTTCGAAGCGAGATCGGGATGCCTTAGAACACGCACCTATAAAGCGAGATATAAGAAGGAAGAAGCATGCGCTTGCTGCGGTAAAGCTAGGGAAACGATGGAGCACGTTTTCTTAGAATGTGAAGACGTCTGCCTAGCGGTCGATTTAGGCACCACTGGCCTCCTTGAACCCCTTGGGTTCAGCGAGAGCAATGGAAAAGTAAACATGTCCGCAATAGGGATTAGTAAGAGGCGATGGGAGGATTGGTGAAAGAAACGCAGGCAAACGACAAAAAACGGGACAAAAGCACAGTTCGCAATAGGGGTTCTGAAAATTTGGTTATGGGAGTTCATAGTATTTTCTTTTTCTTTTTTAACCTAGGCAGGACATTAGGCAGTATAATAGCAAGAGCTTGGTGGCACAACCCACGGCCCCGTTCCAAAGGGGGCGCTCATAACATCCATCCATCCATCCATCCATCCATCCATCCATCCATCCATCCATCCATCCATCCATCCATCCATCCATCCATCCATCCATCCGTCCGTCCGTCCATCCATCCATCCATCCATCCATCCATCCATCCGTCCGTACATCCATCCATCCATCCATCCATCCATCCATCCATCCATCCATCCATCCATCCATCCATCCATCCATCCATCCATCCATCCGTCCCTCCGTCCGTCCGTCCATCTCTCGTACTAGTCTGCAACTACACCGACCACCGCAAGCGGAAGTCCGCGAGGCGAAGCCGGATTACAGGAGACGGGCATCATGCGGTGAAAGTAGCATCAGGGGACGCGTGAGAGTCGAGCATACCCACAATATAAAATGTGGTCGTTCTGTTTGTTAATTTGCAGCTGGCTTTGCTTATTTCGGGATTCGCATTATTACCTCGCGTGCTAATAAAATGGCTCACGAGCCAACTCATTACAGATGGACGAACGTACTGCCGAGCTGTACACGCCTCTCTGAACGCAGCGCGCGAGGCTAAATTTAGCTCTGATTGCGTGATATACGGCGGGGCAATGGCGCCACCAGCGTACGCGACACCATGCATGATCCAGTAATCGCTTTCTCCCTCCACACATCGATACCAAAGCGAGGCACGTGGGCAGTACAGTTGCAAATATATGAGCAATAATAGTAAAACTTGTTTCCGTTACATGCGGTTTTAGTAAGCGACTCCCTCTGACCAATTTTAAAGACGTTTCACGTAAAAAAAAAAAATATCTGCCTAACAAGCCTTCGTGCAACGTGCTTGGAAGTGTTATGTACGGCTTGCCATCATTTTTTTTTCTTTCAGAAACCTAGATTACCACAGAGAGGTCTCACGAACTGCACTGCCAGAGGTGAGTGTCGGGGCCTGAGGAGGGATGTCGAGAAAGCCATGTTATAAATGTAGTTTCTTTTTTTTCTCTCTCTTTTGTTCACGTATTCTCAGTCTTTCATGGCTGGATCGGATGGCACGAAAAGGTAAGCATAACTGTCGACATAAATTTATCTTGAAAGAGCACGGAGGGATTTTCTGCAGCACACAAGGTTGACGAGCAATTAGCAAACGTCAAAGAAGCTCGTACGAAAGCGCTTGCACATAGCGGAAAATGTGCTAATACCACCGTACCGTCGCTGAGCAGATAGGAGCCTTCAGAGACACCGCATGCTAAAAGTATATGCCTACTTATTAATTATAAATGCTGGAATAGTGAAATTTCTGAATTGAATTCAAATGCAAATATTCGAGAAAAACGACGTCCGTATCGAATATCTAATACCCTCAAATTTTTTTAAACAACATGAAGTATGAAGTTTGCGAGTTAGCTTGGTAAAAAAAGGGCTTCTATGCTGTATTTTTCGCGTGTTCGTGATACGGCGCGCAATTAGCCTACTTTCGGTAATCTGGAGCAATATGACCGGAATAAAACTAAGGGGAACAGCATGTCACGAAATGCATGTACCATGTTTTGATCATTGAAGGCGAGAATTGGGAAACTTCAGCATCGCACATTTCTTTTACTGGCCAAATAATTCAGCTCGCAAAATCGTATCTAGGCTGCCTGCAACGCCGGCCTTTTTTAATGAGTGACTGGAAATCATTGAGGATGGAGGAGTTATTTGCCCGTCGCTTTTATTCATAAATCTGGTGCCTCTTCGTTGAAACCGCAGCTCTTCTGGAGTAGAATTGTTGGAAGCACTGCTCACATTTACAGTTACTTCTCTCTTCCCATAGGTTCAAATAACTGTTATTATCCCTTACAGTCGAATGAAATGAATATTCGACAGTTTGGAATAGGGACTTCTGGAATCGAATGCGAATCGAATGGCAGAAACTATTTGATTCGTATTCAAGATTTAGAGGTCTCGCACACCCCTTTTGATAATGGATTCAACTGCATTACAAGCTAGCGCCATAGTAACCATATAACGCGGGAAAAATGGTGCTGCAGGGCTACTGCCAGTGAACTCACATATTTAAAACAAACGCATTATTCAGGCAAGTTTAGTGGAAATCCGCTACTTCGAGGAGGTCTCATGCACACACACACAAAAAGGCTGCCATCCACCTGACCTTGCAGAGCGCTACAAGGAGCCCGTTTAGGCGTGGTTGTGGTTGAAGAAAATTTTAAGGTTCAGTTCAACAACCTGCAGCATTGGGCTAATTGGCAATTAATTGCTGCTATTTTATTATTGTTATTATTGTTGCTATTATTTGCGTAGAGATAAACCCAGGACAGAGAAAACACGGTCACACAGGAGCATTTTCCTCACGTCTATACCGATTTGACGCATAAGGTAAAACGTATTATCCGGGATCTTTGTTTCTGAGTCCGCTTTTTTTCGGCAGCTGAAAGAGCGCTTGCGCAAAGCTCTCGACACTAAGCCTAGGACACTAAACTTCTGCATTCTTCGCTCGTGAACCAAAAAAATTAGAAGCTTTGGCGCTAGGTTGCGAACAGATGAGAGTACTTACGTAGCAGACTTGACGTGGTTAAGTATATTCTGGAAACCACGATGTGATTACGATGCGCGTCGTAGTGCGGGGACTGCGCATTAATTTTGACCACCGGGGGTTCCTTAACGTCAACCGAAATCTAAGCGTACGGGCGTTTTTGTATTTCGTCGCCAGAAAAAAAGAAAATGTGACCGCCGCGACCGGAATCATAGCCGAGACCTAAAGCTAAGCAGCGCAACATCTATAGCAACTAAACTACCGCGGCGGGGTATGACGTAGTGCTCCTGTCGACATTTGTAAACTTGCTTGAACACGGGCGTCGTTCTTCTTCCAACAGGGCCTTGGCTCGCATTAGGATATACTTCACGAGAGACACCTACCTCAAGGTCACGTCCGTGCCGAAGTACGACGTGAGTGCTCGACGTGCTGCGATTTTCCGTGGAGTCGCAGTTCACATTCTTTTTGTTTTTTTTTTGTTGTGGAAAGAGAACTACGTTAAGGTGCTTCAGTGTCGCTACAGTTACGCGTGAAGGTCTTGCTCGCAGAAACATCCAGAAGAATACATACGCCAGGCGCTTTATTAACCAGTACGGCCAAATGGTTGTGGACGTCCCAGTCCCGCGCGGGCAGTCACAATGTTTCTATTGACAATGCGTAACCAAGCATGCAAAGGCCTAGAAGAGCTTTCTGCTGCGCTAGTTGTTGTATAGGATTGACGTTCATGTTTTTTGCACAACACACGAAGACTGACTGACACTTTCTCTTCTAGTTCTATTGTTGTGATTTGGGGCGCAAAAAGACCAACGTAACTGAATAGGATGTGCAGTTCATACTGTCCATCAATCGCAACTGAGAGGATCATACACTAAACAAATATACGTAAGTATGATGACTCGTATGATAACAAGGCCCGTTCCATCGGGGACGGAACGGGCCTTGTTGAAAGAGGCACAAAATAGGAATAATTATTTGACATTTATTGCTAAATTAGGTGATTGCGCACAACAAAGCGGTCACGTTTGCCGCGAGGGCGCGCTTCGTAAGCCGGAGAAAGCGCATAAGTGAAATACGAGTGGCGACGCAGTGGTGAAGTTCCCGCACCACGTAGGCGTTGTGACATCATGCTTTTCTTTCGACAGTGGCTACTCAGGTACAGTTAGGCGTTTAACGATAAAGAAGGCCTACATTTCCTTCTGCACAAAAGAAGTGCTTAACCTGACAAAGTTCACCAATATTTCCTGCACGGCAACGTGAAAAATTTCGAGACGATACTTCTGAATTCGTTGAGTCACATACTAACGCCCGGTCATGCGGACGCTATGGCGAGAAATACAGCAAAATGCAAAGTCCGCCCCGTATTTTATCAAGTAATAGCCGAACTTTTCCCGTCAAATGAACGAAGATAGAGATTTGTAGTTCGCAGTCTTAGCTAACGCAGTGTTGCTTTTTAGCGCTCCTCCACGTTATACAGCGATGATGCTCAACCACGACTGTATAGGTGCCCGTGTGGCTGCAAAATGTTTAAATTCATATAAGACAGATGATCACAGGATGACATAGAATAAAAAAGGATCAAGAGTGGTCGAAAAAAAATGCGAAAAGTTGGAGTTAGTGTTTCGACAAAGGAGACTTGTCAGGGTTCTGATTGGAAGACCCATTATAATGGTCCAATCAGGGCCCTGATAGGAAGACCCATTAGAAAGGTCCAATCAGGGTCCTGATAGGAAGCTCAATTAGAAAGGTCCAATCAGGGTCCCGATTAGAAAGACACATTAGAAAGACACGTCTTCGTCAGGATGTTGACGAATTCCAGTCAGCTCCTTGAGACCGTTAACCTAAGCCTGAAACATCTCTTGATCGACCGTTATTGGCCACTGCGGGATGTACCAAGTCTCTTTCGTCTTTGTGCTGCATTCCATCGGCGTCTGTGTCCCCGGGCGAACGCAGGGAGCTCGAGTGGTGAGCAGCTTTGGCGGTATCAACGGCATGTACCTGGGCGTGTCCTTCTTCGTTCTCTTCGGAATGTTCGAGACCCTGGTGCGGGCCGTACGGCTGCTCTGGCGGAGGCCTTCTGGCACCTCGCGTCGCCGCCCGTGGGGACACCGAGGAGGCCGACATCCAGACGAGAAACATGGGGTGAGCGAACGAGATGCCCGGTGAAGGAGAATCGGGTGGGACGTGATGACGAATTAAATGCGAACATTGTGCACGGGGTTCTGATGACATGCGTGCTAGACTCGAATACCACCGACCATTTGATCGTGTTTGGATTAATCGGCCAGTGATATCTCGCACGGCGTGAGACGGGAGTTGAAAACACGAATGCGAGTTGTCCACGTTGTTATCCATCGATAATTAATGCAACAAGCCACTTGTGCAGTTTATGCACAAAGCAGGTCTGCACACGCTAATTTAACGACTTGTGCCATGTGACAACAACAACAACAACAACAACAACAACAACAACAACAACAACAACAACAACAACAACAACAACAACAACAACAACAACAACAACAACAACAACAACAACAGCAACAACAAAAATGGTGATCTATTGCATTGTTCGAAATAGGACGTCTTCAACGTCGCTGTGTGCGACATTTCCTAAATGGAGGCGCTCTCGCACAGGTACAAGGGATCTCGCTCCTCACCGGTGTAACCAAGGAAAGGACAGCGTTCGACAACTATCAAGCCCTGCCAACCAAGTTCCGTGGGGGTGACTTCCGCTCCCGTATTCCTTTGCCCCGCTTCCGGGACGGTCACCTCCAGCAAAATCGATGGGAGAACCGGGATCACGTGACGGGGTTCCTATCCGGACAACGCGAACAGCAACATCATCCCGCCTTCATGCCGCTGGCCGTGCTGCCCGTCCTGCTGGCTGGAACACGGCGGCAGTACGCCGAGGAGCGTGGTCTTCATAATTGAGACGCTCGAAACCCTGTTCGTCTGGCTTTTTCGTTTGGTTTGAATTGCACGTGAAACTACTATAGAGTACGATCGCAAACGCGCATAAAGAATGTTTTTCAATTCGATGCTGAGCTTCGCTGCTTTAGGGTACAAACCAGAAACGACGCCAATGAAACGTCCAGTGTCAAAAAAATATGTTCGTCATCACCAATAACGAGATCGCCTACGAAAACTAATCCTGAGACATAAGTCATGCTAGGCCATGGCTGGGATGATGTAAAGATTTTGTTACAATTCTTTCCCTTAACCACTTCCTCAGTGGTTATCGCGTATGCGTTTATGCGTTGTCTACCAGGTTCGGTGGCCACAAGCGGCTAAGGAAATAATATAATAGAGTGAAAGAAATTGTTACATTATAACAAGCAAACCAGCAAAAACAAGCAAGCAAGCAAGCAAAAAAAAAAGAAGGAAAAGGATTCTGCTGTTGCAAATTCACCTTGCTCCTATGTTGACACGACTTCTGGAATGCCATACGCTTCAGTGTTAGGACATAAAGGTTTTATTTGTTTGTTTGTGCTAATAATTGGACCGAACTGGTAATTTCCATTATTAGGCTCTGCGTGGATGATTGCGTCATTTATAGATGGACTCGTGAAGCGAATGATATTGATGCCTTACACGCGATCTGACAATGTGGTTTCAGAGTGTGAAAAAAAACAGAGAAAAAAAAAGAAGAATGAAGAATGTGTCAATGTAAGTCAGTGTTGCTTCACTACTTTCACAAGGAAACGCAAACCTTTCCATTCTTGTTATATAGCCTGTCTTGTAGCCGCTCCACCACGTGGAACGTTTTAAATACCTTGGTGTGTGACTCTTCTTGCCTATCTTAGTTACTAGTAAGCACGTAGGTTACATAACTGGTAAAGAGTGGTTTGTTAAATTTCATCAAGAATCATTAAAAATATGTCCCAGCTAGATCCTAAAGAAGCTCTGTACATCGCCAATGGGCGGTAGATTGTCGATCATGCCCGTGCGATGTTGGAGCCTCACGGTAGCCAAACGGTCACCTGCACACGCTGCAGCAGATGCAAAACCGTGCGGCGCGCTTTGACAGTTGTAACTAATGGTATAACTAACATTGAGAGTGAAGTAGGTTCGATAGCTCTTCAGCAACAAAGAAAATATTTGTGTTTAATTTTTTTGTTGTTGCAATTTTAATAATGAAGCTGTAAACATAAAAGTTCCTCAATCATGAGCCCGTAGTGTACAGGGTGTCCCAGCTAAATGTAATCAACGTTTTAAAAACGACGGAGTGCGCTAGGGCGCTGAAATCAACTCAGTGGTGTTGGTTTAATCAGCGGTATTGTTCTCGTTTTGCAAAGTCAATTAATTAGTAAAAACTAATTGCCTAAGATTTTAAATATTGGCTTTATTAAGAAAGCGCCAATGCGAATATTGCGAATCACATTTAAAAATGGCCGACTGAAGTTTTTGCAACTAAGTGCCATTGATGGAGCTTCTCGCACTTACCTTCAAGGAAAGCTCGCGGAATACAAAAAGAAGCGCGTGATATATGACGTCACTATTTCAGCGCTCCTAGACGACCGATCAAGAAACGAAATCTGCTCGTCTCTGGAGCGCTGTCCGGGACAGGCTTACATTTCAAGTGGCCGCAAGATGCGCGCCTTCAACTCTCGCTCGTAAGATGTGATCGCGAACGAATAGAAGAAGATGACAATCGCGTTGTCATTCTCAATTGAACAGTTCTGCGGTTAACATTCAAGCCATTCAAGCCCGAGATTGTGTGTTCGGGCTGCATTCCACGAGTGGAGCGAATGATTTGTATAATGTCACGGGTCACTTCGAAGCGCGACACACCTTCGTCGCCGCCGCTCACTCTGTGCGCCCAATAGCGACGTTGCACGCCAGCGGGTCTAGAAAACAGGTATGCAAACAACAAATAGACCTATAATGAGCAGAACGAGAACAAGGTAAACGCGAGAGCCAACGTTTCGACAAGGGGACTTGTCTTTCTCGAGGCGACATAAGCTTTCTTTGGCACTGTATATATGGGTAGGATTCTTCTAAAGGGAGAGCGGTAAGGCGGGTCTGTGCGGCAACGACCGAATGTGTGTTAGCGGCGAGGATGTAGAATTGAAAATAGAGGGGTGCTATTCACACGGCCGGTGACACGGCCGTGTGAAGAGGCCTGGACGACACCGGGGTGGGGGGGGGGGGATTATCTGCTTCCCTGGAGGTCAACGAGCTATCGTCTCTCTGTAAGAGTTAATAAAAGGAGCGGTGGAAAATGGTGCTCGTAAAAAAATTACTAAAATGAAAAAAGAATATATATATAAGAAGAAAACCATAACCATGAACGTTCACCGACTAGCCCCCTTCATTGCTTTACTAAAGGGAAGAAAGAAGACAAGAACTGTCCGCGTACAAATGAACATCGCATTTAGCAGGGCGTCCTGCAGCAAAGGTGACAGGGCAGTGACGAAGGCGTTGGCTGTGCAACTTACGCCACCGATGTGCTTTCATCGCGGCGGTTCATGATAGCGATAAGCAGACGCAGCGCCAGCACACCCAGCTAAATGCTATGTTCGCTTGTGCGTGGAACGCTTGGAAGCAGTGCAATGACGACGCGCAAGTGGGCATGTCACGTGGTGCTCTTTGGTAGTTCGCGGGCATCGGCAGTAAGCTGAAAAACACTAATGCTTAATAGATAGAAATACAGAAACTGTTTATTCGGACGTTTTGCAAACCGCTCTGCAACTTTCTAATTGCAATTTATTCCCTAGCTTCGCTATTTCAGAAACTGGTTAATTAATCTTGACTAAGTATCTAATTAAGGGAGGTACAAGATATAGTATGACGCAGTACATACAAAAGTTAGCAACATGCATTTGGTTGCGTCGTCTTAGGGAGCATCGGCATATTTTTAAACAATGACTAAAGTTAGCCAAAACACCCCATTTTAAAGAACGCTTTGCCCAGGGTCCATTGCACCTGTTCTCGTGGAGGAGGGTTTTTGTGGACATTTTTTCTCAGAGGCGTGTTTATTTGTATACGTATCTGTGAAGCAAAACAACAGGATGTGAATAAATGTGATTGCTTGCTATATACGCGCCGTTTCCATTGAACGTTTCTTATTCTACCGAACAATAAGCTGGAACATGTTCCAGCTTCCTGTGAAATATTTTACCATTGTATACTCGGGAAACAGCTGCGGCATAAGGTGCCAGTAAACGACCTCCGTCCACATCCTTTATGTGCTAACTTGGTTTTATAGTTCTTCCACTAGCTCTCACTCTGGATTTCCACAACTCCTGCTTTTAAGGCCGCAATTGGTTTTATCGCCGGTTTTATTCTCTTTCTCCCTGCTCGCATAAATCGTGCTGTACCGTGCGCTTCTAGAAGAAGCACCTAGATTATTTTTCTTCATGGTGAAATGACTTCAAACTCTCTTGAACATGGTAAGAACTAAAAGAGATGCTTCATGTGATGCGTCCGGAACACATTCATTGGGAAAAAAAAGTTTTGTTAGGTCTACGAATGAAACTACTTGCGCTGCCCTGCAGTGACGAGATTGAAGGAACCCTGTAAAGCTCTAGGATGCCATTGGTCCCTTGAAGACTCGAGTTCTAGGATGACGGGCTGAAGATTGCACATTGCCGCTTTCATGCTGCAGATGCGCATCACACTTCTAGCTATAGACGGAAAGTTTTAATTCTTCCGAGGAGGGGGTAGAGGGCCTGCTGGGGCCCGATCAGCTTTGTGAACGTCATATATATATATATATATATATATATATATATATATATATATATATATATATATATATATATATATATATATATATATATATATATATATATATATATATATATATATATATATATATATATATATATAGTATGTACAAGAACTCATAGTAGGAGACAGTTCAATCTCACAACCTGATTCATATTGCACCACCAAGAATGTGGCACCTCTCGGTAGTGTAATCTTCCTTCGTTTAATTGTCTTATATTTCGCTATCAATACTGCTTCGCCTTTCCGGCGAAACCGCAGACTCTTTTTCTTCCTCTGTTTTTTCTTTAACTGTGCGTCCGACTATAAGCGCTGCTGCGCATGGCTGCTATTGATTCTGATTTCGAGTGAATACGGCTTGGCCTCATTTCGGTTACTGAGTGAATTTTATATATTTATGACCTCTGCATGCAAGTGGCGATGTTTCCATTCTTAATAAAGGTTGCAAATTATTAGGAGAGCTTCTTTTTTCATGAGTCGCTGGCATTGCTTACTGGAAAGACAAGCAAAGAAGAGTGTAACGCGATAGTATTCAAAGATCCCTGACTGCTTCTCACGTTTACCGGCAGCTGCAGCTTGAGTAACCGTAATGTCTTCCTGGAAACGCTGGCGGCGAACGCTATGCACGAAGGTGAGCTTTCTGGTTCTTTTTTTGTTTTTGCTCCACCCCCACGGCGCGCGCCACCGCTGCCGCGGTTGGGCGGAGGTGAGCGCCATCCAAAACGCCTCCTAATGGTTAGTGTTGTCGCACAGCTTGAAGAAGATAAGTAATAAAGTAGATGTTAAGGTTGTTTTTTCTCCTCCGGAAAAATTATCACTGCTCCGCAGGCGTGTGAATGCTCATGCCACATGAAGAAATATTTGCACCACTAACCGTGGGAGGAGCATTGGAGGCTGCGCACTGGGTGTGATTTACACGATTCTCCTGCGGAAAGAAATGCGACGGCCAAACGGGCAGACGCCTAAATGAGAGATTTGAAAGAGCATTTTTATAATCTCCATACTGCCGTTAAAGGTCATCTTGGCACCCACTGCAGAGACTGCCCTTGCGTCCCTGAATTGGAAAAATGCGTTGTAATCTCCAGACACCGCGAACAGCTTACCCGTGAAATCATAGAGGCTGACAGGATACAGCGGCTGGGTGAACTTTTGCATCAGCATGCCGTCCATCACCCTCACCATAAACGAAAGCGAGTATCTGGCCGTGATGCGATAGACTTCCATTAGATATGGGACATCACGCAGATGATTTTTCTACTTTTTACTCATGCGGTTTCACAAATAAAGCTTAGTTGAAGTCAGCGCCTGTGTTGTGTCCTATATTCTGTCCTTGTCTTTTGCGCTGTGCAGGCATGTCCATATTGAATCTCCAACGCACCCAAGCTTCCACTTTATCGTGCTGTTGATGACTATGACAAATGGAAAAAAATAGCATTTGATAAAAAAAAAGGAGAATGACGCGTTTTTGAATTAAGTAAGTTATTTGACTATATTGCCAAGAAGGAAACCGGTTTAGCTCCAATTTTCTACTATGTAATAGAAGCGTTCCTGCGTGCTTGTGCGTGCGTGCGTGCGTGCGTGCGTGCGTGCGTGTGGTTGAGAACGCGAGGGGATACAGTGCACAATTGTTGTTCTAAGACTGCTCCTTGAACAATAAGTTTTCTTTAGCCGTCTTCACTTAAACGCGCCGTGTGCAATCCTTTCAACATATCTTTATTTCCCAATCATTGTGCGCGTTCGCACCAGGAGTTTCAGGAGAAAAATTGCTTCTACTTGAGTTTCTATTATGCAGTGTATTACTTGCGACAAATTCTTAAAAGAAAAAAAAAGAAGAACCAGGCTGAAGTGTAAGTTTCTCGCAATACAACATATATGTGCAGGCTGTCTGCGGTCAGCGTGGCGCAAACGCATTGTTCGAATTATTCTCGCCTTCGGCGGGAGTGCGTTTTTCCGTTTCCAGATAGGCGAGCCGGATTCTCGTTATCAAGAACACAGGCGTTCGCTACCCTCATATTGAGTCCACGACTCTCATTAACCGGCGAGACCACGTGAGTAAAAACGGACTCTCCCTTTTTTTTTTCTTATTGTGAAAGCCAAAATCAAAGCAAGGATTAGCCTCTTTTGGGTGCAGCGTTCAATATTCATATTGACCTCTGCACGGCTGTACGGTCTATCAGATTCACGAGGAGTCGCATGCACCAAGGAAAATAAGGACGTTGGAAAATATGCGCCGCCCGGTCACTGGATAGACCTGCGCTAAAGAAATCAAATAATATGAACGAAGTGCGTTACAAAACGATAGCGCTGTAAGCTAGAATTAAGGGTTTTTCCTGAAGGAAAAGTGCTGGGGCGTTTTCCAAGCTTGAAATTTAAGAATTTTACAGGGGCCGCTGAGGTACACATTTGATGATGCCGAAGGAATCAATAAAAGAATGAGCTCATATTATTATTATTATTATTATTATTATTATTATTATTATTATTATTATTATTATTATTATTATTATTATTATTATTATTATTATTATTATTATTATTATTTATTTATTTGTTATTACTTTCTTTTCCATTTCGCCCCCATCCAAACGCGTCCTCCGCGGCTGGGATTTCACCACACGTCCTCGTGCTTATCAGTGGCGTAACGCCAAAGCCACCAAGCCACCACGGCGGGTTCTAACGGACCTGTTCTGAGTGTTGTGCTCCATTAAATTCGATTTGATTGAAATTTCGCGATCACCTAGGCCTCGGGTGCGTTTCGCATTGACCAATCATGCAGTCACACGTGGGTCGTGTGTTGTAGTGAAGTAGATACCGCGCACGCGACCTCGACTCCATCGGACTCAGTTTCGGCTATGAGCTGCATCAAACCACTTGGGCGCTTCACAGGCTTCGTGCCCACACGCGAGCTTACGCCGTCCCGCCCTGCAGTAAGTGAGTACGCGAACTCGGCAGGCGTTCGCGGCAGACAGGCTGATCCACCCGCCGACCTGAATTACGCTTCAAACACGCGGCCATCCGTCCACGCCGTGCAGGTGATCTCACACCCGATCCCTAATGTGGCTTCGAGGGCGAACTGCTCGCAACGGCTTTCCTCCAGACGCACCCACCGGGTATTGTTTGTTGTTAACCTAACCTAACTTAACTTAACCTAACCTAACCTAACCTAACCTTCACCGCCTTGCCAGCATGATATGTTATATGTTATCAGCATGATAGCATTGCCTGTCGGCAATGCTATCATGCTGATAACGCGCGTGCCGTTCGTTACAGGAAAGTACCGGGCTCGCAGCGTTAAAGAAAGGAAACGCATCAAGGCAGATGACGATTATCATTGTGTGGCAGAAGGGGCACTCCAAAGGGTGTAAACTGTTCTTAGAGTGTTGTGTCGGCATTGCCTGTGATGGAGCTGATGTAATGATGGGTGTACACAGCAGTGTTTGGTCATGGATCAAGGAAGAGTCGCCTAATTGCATCCTGAACAAGTGTGTATTCCATTCATTGGCTTTCTGCGTGCAAAAGGCTTTTGAAACGTTGCCTTCTAGTCTAGGCTACCTCCTAACTGAAATCTCAGCATGGTTTTCGAACAGTACACTCCGATGCCATGCTTACAAGGAACATTTTGAAAACATGAAACAACAAGAAGTAGAAGCACAAAGTTTCAAGAAGTATTGCCACATGCCATTTTTGAAGCTATCCGGCACACGATGGTTGTTCGAGGGCGTGTCATCAAGAGATTTATCGAACATTGGAATGAGCTGAAGGCTTACTTTACGTTAGCCATGCAAGAAGGTACTCAAGAAGTAAGGTACAAATCTCGATTGATCCATGACATGCTCCATGATGGTGCAAACTGCATTTATGTCATATTTTTGTCTCCCATCGTCCAAGGATTCGAAAAGGTCAATGCCTTCTTTCAGCCAGTGAACATTGATTCAGGCAAGATGTACAAAGAGCTTGATCTACTTCACCGAAAGCTGAAGTCAAGAATTTTTAACAAGGGCACAGACTTTCTTTGGGAATGACAGACTTTGATCTGAGTTTGTCAGTGAACTCCTCCGTTGCAAGCACCAGGAGACCAACCTCAACGAAGCTGCTGTTCAACGCTGCCAAGATTTTCTCAGTGACTTGCTGAAGGAAGTGGAAAAGCGTCTTCCCTCCAATCAAGCCATCTTGAAGGCATGAGTAGACTTCACCCTTCACGAGTCTTGTCTCAAACTGCACGACTTTCTGTTTTGCATCTTCCCCTTCAACATCTGGTTCAAAAAAAAAAAACATGGACATTATTGAAATGCAATACAAGAGAATTGTTATGCATCTTAGGAGTGAGGAGGCCGTCTTCGACGGGAAAGTTCCTGAGGATTCTGCAACATTCTGGGCTGGAATTTTCAAGTTTACAAATGCCATGGGGAAAAAGCCCTACCAGGAGCTTGCATTGTATGCACTGGCATGTTTTTCTTGTCCAGTGTCGAATGCAGTGGTGGAGCGTGTCTTCAGTCAGGTCACGTGTGTGAAGACGAAGTACAGGAACAAGATGCCACTGAACACTTTGGATTCCATTGTATAAACTCGCACAACGTTGGCCTCCAGAGAGGGGTGTTGCGTGAAGTTCACTTTCACAGACGATATGCTACGCAGGTTCAGTTCAGACATCTACGATGCTCTAAGCGATGATTAAAGACTCATCATCACAGACGATATGCTTCGGTGGTATCATTCAGACATTTATGAGGCTCCAAGTGAGGATTAAAGGCTTCTCATCATGATTTTATATAAATAATAAAATGAGTGCTTGTCGAATGTTAATTCTTGGTAATTTTTGTGCATTTGAGGCAATTTTAGTTTCTTGTGAAATCTGGGTAAATTTAGCAAGTTTCTGGTGTCGTGCCGACATTCCCATGTGGCAACGCTGCGTGCAGGCAAGCCCGGGCAAACTGCGTGCGTGCGTTGTGATCGGAGTTCCGCGCGGGATTTGGTATTTTTTGATGGCAGCCGCTGAAGCCTTCAGTCGTAACGGGTGCATTATTAAGGAAATGTTCATCGCCGACGTTCGGGACCTGACACAGCGTGCAGAACGCGTAAGGCACAGACCACGCGCGTGATGCTGTGCCGACGCTACCGCAGGTTTCACCGAGTTCGCAATACTGACAGTTGAGCTGACTGAACCACTAGGAGTCCTGCAACATCATTTTTTAAAATATAAAAACAAATTTTAAGTTAAATCTCATTGCGTGCTATTGCCATCTTTAGCACATTGCTTAACGTGACCGTTAAGCGTAGGCTGGGCTGCCTTGAATTGCCGCAACGAAACGCGCAGCGACGAGCGCGCGGCAACTCCTGCATAGTTTGGGTGCGCGCCCTCTTCCTCCGCCGGGCGCGACGCGACGCGACGTCGAGTGAGCGCGGCGCGTGCGGACGCCTTACAACGCGTACATCTGGTCGGGGCTTAAGCTTTACAACAACAACAACAACAACAACAACAACAACAACAACAACAACAACAACAACAACAACAACAACAACAACAACAACAACAACAACAACCGTGGATCGTTGTGCGTAGGTACATAATACGAATTCAAATTATTCATTATTCAATGTGACCGATAATGACGGCGGTCAGGGGGTGCGGGGGGAGCCTCATGAACAAGAAACTTACTGCCGGCGGTTCTATTCGACTGTGAGCAATATGTATTTAGCTTTCTACGTCAAATGATACTTCTTTATTTCTTTAAAGCTCGGGTGGCTGGCACGTGCGTTACAAGCCCGCGCATGTGTTTTAGAATCGCATTGTTGCGCTCTCTTTCTATTCTCGGTGACTGTTTTTATGTGTGCAGACCTATTAACAATAATATTCGTTGTCCTCTTCGCTTGCATGCTTAAGGACTTTGTCGAGAATAAATAGAGATAAACTTACGCATCCAATGTGCTTTCTTTTTTTCTTTGTTTCAGAGGCATCATAAAAATAGCGGACCAAGTGAGGCGATCCTTCCGAAGCAAAATGGCAACGTTTTCAGCAGTGTTATTTCTGTGCAGTACGAGCATTGCTTTTGTTGGCGCAGATCTTCTGCCTTGTCCGGGAATTCAGGCACCGAAAAGTGGTACGAAGTGCCGTCGTGTTTCATTGCGGAATAATAGAATGCGAAATAGAGAGAACACACTGAAGCGAAATTAAGCGTTGGAGAATCGACGATTTGCCTCCGGTAGGAATTAAACCCACAGCCTGAAGACGCGTCCAGCACAGCGTCACATATTGGTTGCATACATTCGCTGCGATTAAAACCATTATAACTGATTGATTGGTTGGGCTTGCCGTCTCGCGGAGGAGCAGGAACAAAAAGAGAGCGAATACAGGTAGGTTGCAAGTACCTGATGGCTAACCATAACTGTGCTGAGGAAAGGGTGAAAGAAAATGGCATGGACGGAGAGATAAAAAAAAAGGAGATAACATGTACAAGAGACCACCCGCGATGATTATCCTAAGTGAGCGAATAGCCTTGCCAGCTGTTGACGGGCGCGCAGCACAATAATGCGCAGCACCGGACGCGGAAAGTCTCGCAATGCTTCGCTTTCACTCGGCGCGAAAGCGCATGGCCACACTCGCACTGTGCGCGCACGCGGCGCGGCACCGGACCGCGAATATCAGAAACACGACGCCGATAAGCTTGCGAAACCTTGGCATTGACTAAAGAACCACTTTAGAGGAAGAAAACTTTTAGTTCCACCGTGGTAGGAAATTAAGCAGCGGAAGCGCATTGGACTTTCCTGGGGATCTAGCAGATGGCGCGATTCGCACAGGAAATGGAAACTACGCAGTTTTTTTTTTACCGCGGGTGCGTTTAAAAAAAAAAAGTGAAGTATTTCTTTCTTGGCGAATATTTGCCACTTTGACAGTATCTATCTATCTATCTAGCCGTCTACGTCTTGGTGTTCTCATGGCCGTTTCGTTAACGTAGTGTGTGCCAAAATTGGCATAGTAGGACAAGAGTGTATGACAAACATAAATGATCGCTCATGACATGGATATCATGACATGTGTGTCATGTAGGTAATGAAACAACTGCCTACGTCTTGGTGTTCTCATGGCCGTTTCGTTAAATCGCTATGTACCACAATTGAAATACTATGACAAGAATGTATGGCTAAGATAAATGATAGGTCATGACATGAATGTCTTGATACGCGTGTCGTGTAGGTCATGAAACAGCCGCCTACATTTTGGTGCTCTCATGGTCGTTTCCTTAACTTGGTAGGCTGTTGAAGTGGTTATGTTGGTGCTGTTGAAAATGAATCGACATAATTGCGGTATGAAGGGTTGCGGCCTGAGTGTCTTTTCGTTACCTTTTAACATCTCCGCACCGCACCCTGATTATTAAGCAAGATTCCGCGTCTGGCAGAAGCACGTGGAACTGCCTGTCACTTCAATGGACGACAGACGCATGCCGATCTTTAGTGTAAAGTGTCATAAACCTAACATAAGACCCCATATGGTCACGATTTCAGTTGAAAACCGTGTGTCACTGGCGAATAATATTTCATCCAGTAAGCGCGAACAGCGCTGTTTTGCATGTACTCAGTGCCTTGTCCGCTATCGGAAAGGGGTGGCCAGATGTCACCAGAAATTGCTTGATGGGGGCACGGTCACGTTTTCTAAAATGACAGCGCCCATGCAGAACCACTATAAAACGCCTGTATAGGATGCTTCAGTAGTAGCCGGTGTAAATTAGATGTGGACGCGGAATGGAATAAGTGTGCTTTCAACCCACGCCAACTACACCTATATCCCTGTCGTTTCTTTTTTTACTGCACAGAGCGAGCGTTCCGTGGAAACAACAAAGTGGTGACTGTGGACGACTTCAGGCGCCTGGGCCTGCCAAAGTTGCCACCGGTGGTGCGCGCATACTACCAAAGTGGGGCAGACCAGGAGCAAACATTGCGGGAAAACGTGTTGGCTTTTGGCAGGTGCGTCGGATTTTTTTATTTATTTATTTAAGACACCTGCTTACGACGCGGATCTTGGTTCGCTTGAACGTCCTCAATAACTAATGCAATAACCCAGTGAAGCATTCCGATTTTCCACGAACCAATCACAGCTGAATCGCTCATGATGTGGCATGGGTATTAGAAGATGTTAAATATTTTAAGCCCTTGCTACAACTGCAGACTGATTTTTTTTCTCTTCCACGACATATTCCCGCGCAGCCCATGTTAAGAAAGGGGATGGCCTGCTTCTTAGAATCACCGTACCATAATTTTTTTCTTTTCCTTTTTTTTTGCGTTGCACTTATCAGGCTCCGTTTGCGACCCCACGTTCTGGTCTCCGTGCACAAGAGGAGCCTCAACACCACGCTGCTTGGGCAGGCGGTGAGCATGCCCGTAGGCATCGCGCCCACAGCCCTGCAGAAAATGGCTCACAGTGAGGGAGAGATCGCCACGGCCGTGGGTGAGTATGAGTCAGCACTTCGTCTCGACAACCAGCGGTGTCGCTTAGAACAAAGAGATTGCCGTCATGTATCTTTACCGCGTGTGAGCGACGAGTTCCATAAGCATCGTCATCAACTTCTTCATGAAGCCGACCTGCGCGCGTTTATTTACCCTTTTCAGTGCTTCGCGAACGGCAAACCTTGTGAAATATCAATAATAGTTGTGGCTGTTTGCCAAGAGCCCAAAATTATTCCTGCGACTTCGAGTGCCTGACTTAGCTTTGAGGTCACCACTTCTAACAAGTTTTCCGTAACAAGGTCCTCCTCGCTGTGGCCCCAGCGCCGGGTACCTAGTTCTATAGGTTCTTTGGGAGAACCGACGCTAGTAAGGCTTACGCGCACTTCAGTAGCCCCTGGTGTCTGGCATACCGGCTTAGCGAGGGGTTAGGAGGTCGCCAAGTATACCAAAGCAGGGTGAAACTGCTGGGGTGGTCAACCATTTCTCGTGAGGGATCTAATGCGCGTATCAGCGTCAGGGTACCTGGAACGCGGTCTAGACACTGGACAACCACATGTGCTGGGGATTATCGCTGACGCCTGCCGCGTGAAAGCTGTCGTAATTCTTGCCCCATTTCACTTCTAATTTGGGCAAAGAAAGCACTTGTTTTCATTGTCAAAGTGGTCGTTGTAAGTGTAGCAGCAACGGCAATATGGGGAAGAACTGGCTCTGCCTGACGAAATTTGTTACGCGCAGCTTCAGCGAAGGAAGGGACGGTGATGATACTGAGCACGCTGAGTTCGATTGCGCTGGAGAAAGTCAGGACCGAAGCACCGCAGGGCATAATGTGGCTGCAGCTGTACGTTTTCAAGAACAGGACCGTCACGCTTGAGCTGATAAGGCGCGCCGAACAAGCAGGCTTCAAGGCCATCGTGCTGACGGTGGACGCGCCCACCTGGGGACGGAGGATCGTGGACGAGCGCAACGCCTTCACAACGCCTCTGGGAATCTCGTAAGCATACTCTCCATCTAAGGGATTCCGGAGGCGCGGGAGTAGAGTTGTAGTTCCCTGTCGCGGTCACCGTTACTCCCACGCTCTTGAATCTATCTATCTATCTATCTATCTATCTATCTATCTATCTATCTATCTATCTATCTATCTATCTATCTATCTATCTATCTATCTATCTATCTATCTATCTATCTATCTATCTATCTATCTATCTATCTATCTATCTATCTATCTATCTATCTATCTATCTATCTATCTATCTGTCTGTCTGTCTGTCTGTCTGTCTGTCTGTCTGTCTGTCTGTCTGTCTGTCTGTCTGTCTGTCTGTCTGTCTGTCTGTCTGTCTGTCTGTACACAAAATGTCGTTTACCTCTCGTGGTTTCTCGGTTGTTGGAGTGATCTCAGGGCAATCTGTGGGTAGGCCTATGGAGGCGCCAGTGATGTTCGCCGTAGGCTTATGGTCTTTTTGTCGATTTATGACGTCAATAGTCTCGTCGCCTTTGTGGCTTGCTTTGTTGCTTGGGTCAGCTCAAGGAGTGACAGGGCTAAAGGAGCGACGTTTTCTCGCAGGGGAGGGCAATTAACTCGGAAAAGGAAAGCGAGCTGGAACATTGCCTGGGCTTGCGACGCTGAATTCTAGGTGGATTATAACAAGTCATTCGATAGGTGCTCGTGGTTGTGATTCTGTCACAGTCGTTGCACCGTCGTCACTCCAATTTCGTCATCCGATTGTCATCATGCCGTCTTCCTTATGCCATCTTCGCCATACAGTTGTCACACAATCGTCGTCGTGCCATCGTCATCATTCCGTCGTCGTCATTCCATCGTCATCATGCCATCCAAAGCAACCATGGATATCCGTCGGACGTCCTATGGATATCCATTTCCGATATAACAGACATCTACTGGACGTCCGCAAATCTCCAACAGGCGCCCATCGGCCGTACAATGGATATTTAAAAAAACAACTTTGTACGTCCATCGGACATCCGAAACGGGATTCTGTGGCGGACATATTTCGGACGGTATGTGTGTCATGTATGTGTGTGTGTGTGTGTGCTTGTGTGTGTGTGCTTGTGTGTGTGTGCACGCACACACATCTTGAAGCTGCGATAGTAGAATGCATTCAAGCACTCAACCAATGTTATATAATAATCGGTCGGTTGTTTCATTGTCGCCGCTCTGCTGCAAATTAATGAAAAACATGGGCCCACCCCAGATTCAAAATACAATTAATCTTTTACTACCACCCTAAAGCACACATGACGATTGTTCTTACCAACAACTATAAATATTGATAAAAGAAAACTTGCAGATATAGATATCATGACTGAAGTTAGGACAGCCCGAAAACATAAAGAACAAGAATAGAAACTCCTTTCAGCATTTTAACAGAGTCTAACAAATCTGGGGAACTCAATACAACTAAATGAGGTCTCACGTGATTATACTTTACTTGTTCGTACTGTCAAAGTTTACGAGGATTCATTATGGGCACATGGTTTAGAATAAAGAAAAAAAACTCACAATCAAGAATAAAAGTGTGGCGGAAACCCCAAAAAGACAGCACAATGCGTAATGAAAGTGTAAGCATCAAGGCTAACCTAATATAATAAGGTATGAGAACGGGCTAGACAAAGGACGAAAGAAATGATGGGACGAAGACAAACACTGTCTTCATCCCACCTTCTTTGCCGTACTTTGTCTCGTTGACTAAACAAGATTACTTAATACAGACGTCAACAACACTCTACACAGAATAATGTAAGATAGCATTAAAACCAAAGCTCTATTGTACGTGGAAAAAACTGTACTTGAAGTGTTATTACGGGCATAGATAGGTGTTATGTTCAAGGCCTGGGACCTACGGGTAGAACTTGCGTTATTAAATGTGATATAGTTACGATCAGAAAGACCAGACGTGGAGTTAATTGCATATAAAAGTTTTAAGGTTTCAATGTGGTAACGTGAAAGTAAGGGCTCAATGTTCAAAGATTGATGAGCCTGTGTTGGCGAGAAAGTGCGGCAGTAATTTTGGCAAATGAAACGGATAGAGTTTCGTTGAACGTTATTGAGCGAGCTTATTTCGCATTGTTTGTAGGGGAACCAACCGACAGATGCATATTCTAGAACACGGCGAATGTGTTCAATGGAGTGCAGAAACATGGAAAATGTAAGATGATTTACGAACCTTTCGAATTTCCAGCTATATTTTTCATATTAGGGCATTTATCAATGCTCTAACTTTTGTAGACATGTCCATTTACGTACAGCCAGAGCACGTTCAAAAAAGGATGTCCCCCGGACACCCGAACGGGATGTGGACATTTCTTGCACGTCCTGTCGATGTCAGTGAGGGATATTTAGATGGACGGACATTTGGCCTTGTGGCACATGTCCCACAGATATCCGTGGTCACTTGGGATCGTCCTCGTATCGTTCGCATGCCATCATCGTCATTGCGATTTCGCCGTGTGTTCTTTGTCATTCCGCGTTCGTGATGCCGTCGTGGTCTTGCTACCATCGTCATTCTAATTTCGACAACCGGATCTCGTCATGCCGTAGTCGTTACGGCAGTCGTCGTCATTACAATGTCGTCTTGCCGTCATCTTAGAATAGTCATCACTTCGGAAACGTCACCCCATTGTCGTCACGTCTTCGTCGTCTTAGCGCGTTCGTCGTTTCATCGACGTCATTTATTATTCGTCATACAATCGCAATAATGCTGTCGTCCTTCAATATAGTAATTATGCCGTACGTTGTCACGCCATCGTCGTCATACTGTCGTATCAGTATAGCCATCACTTCACAAACGTCACTCTATTGTCGTCATGCCGTCGCGGTGTCACATCGCCTTCGTCATTCCATTGACGACGCTCCTTTTTCGTCATTTTATCGTAATCATGCTGTCGTCATTCAATGTTCATTGTTGTCACACCATCGATTCCAGCTTCTTTATTCGGTTGTCGTCATACGATCATCGTAGCCATCGTCGTCTAACAGCCTTCGCAATGCAGTCGTCGTCACGTCATCATCGTCAGACATTTTTTATTACCTCATTGTCCTCACACCATCGTCATCACGCTGTCATCTTTACACCATTCTCGGCATGTAAGAACCGTCAGCTCTTCGTCTTGGTCCTACCATTTCATGGTCATTTCATCAACGTCATTCCATCTTCGCCATTTCATCTGTGTCCCTGCAGATGGGGATGACCATGGGGATGACCAAGGTTGGTCATCCCCATGACCAACCTTGGTAAGCAAGTATCATAGGAAAGTGGGCCAATGCCAGAGACCGCGCATGTCCCATAAAGCCGAAACAACGAAATTCCTAGGAGTGACCACTGCAGATTTTGAATCAGCGTGACTTCAGCACTACGGTGTTTCACAACGTCGTCTGCATGCTAATCGCATTACCGCCAAAAGTAATGCTTAGATGGGTGTTGTCGGAATTTTTCGCGGAAATAAATCAGTCTCTAGAAACGCCTAGTTGCTCAAGGTTGTCCTGCGATAGCTTTGTACCACGCAGTGTACTCTATGTCTCTTCTTCGTATGGAGCTTTCAGTAATTAGAAAATGTGTTCATCCAACAGATTTTAAGGTATGTTTGCGATGAACACAACAGAAACATTGCACAGAATTTTTTTTCTCTCTCACTTCGCGCGATGATCTGACTACAGGCTCGGGAATTTTCCGCCTTCACGAGGATCGCAATACGATCACTTCGAGAAAACGAAAGGTTGCGGCCTGACCAAGTACACGAACGACTTCTTTGACTCTTCGTTGACTTGGAAGGACGTCGCTTGGCTGAAGAACGTTACGAAGCTACCTGTGGTCTTGAAAGGAATACTAACTGGTAAGTCTTATGGCGACGGGTGCTTTAAGTGGCCGTACATTTCTTAGCACCATATACGCAACTCCTAACCTGAACTGAATGTTTATAGAGCATGCAGGCTTTGCTGTTGTTTAGTGAGTGCCTAGGAAAGGGAAAGCACGCTGCACGAGAGCTGGCTATACCAATGCACAGTAAGAAATAGAGGCTACCCCTACGCGCACAGTCGCGTACAGACACCGTTGCACACTAAGTCTAGAGAAAGAGCAAAGTGAATATCAACAGTACGAAAAAAAAACAACTAACTAGCTGAAGAAGCTATTGTTTTTGCTGTTTAATAACTGTGCACCGTTGAGAAGGTAGGCTGTATTAAAGCCGGTTGTTCTAGTAGATGGTTGAAAAGTCAAGGGTAATACGGACGCCGACAAAAAACATCAAGAGAAAAGGAAACCAAGAAGTTTCGGCTCCCATACGGGCGCCTTGTTCACAATTGTGAACAAGGCCCCCGTATGGGAGCCGAAAAGTCCTGGTTTCCTTTTCTGTCAATGTTTTTGGTCAACGTCCGTTTTAACCTTGACTATGAGCAATCCCGACCCGACGAGTTTTCGTCGAACTCTCGATTTCAGATGGTTGAAAAATTGTAACTAGTCATTTCCCCACGCATACGCACACATATGCCACAAACACGCAAAAATATGAAGTCTACAAAAAATAAATGTTAAAAGGAATAACAGAAGCTATGCCTGCGTATGCCTGCATGAACTCGCGTTAATGAAAGTTCATGCCCACTATCACGTTATTATAGGAGTCCTAAAAGCAAACACAAAATGTAAGTAGAATTTGCAAGCACCATCTACAAATAAAAGCAAAACATTTAGGTCGCTCTCCACAAGTAAAACACTTAGAGCTATCAAAGCACATATCTGTTTAGCGGATCTTGACCGTGGACCAAGTAATTTGGTCAAGGAAACATAATATTTATACAAGGGGCTTCGCCTATTGCGCAAGTGGATTTCCTGACGATCATATTGCGGGCAACTTCATAAGAAAGTGCTGGATAAAGTGTCTCGGGTGTTGTTGTTTCCTATCAGGCATGTTATCTCGTGTGTCCCAGTTGAGGCAGTTAGGTGCTGACTTCTTCCTCAGGTGGTGCAAAAAGAAAGAAAAAAAGAAAAAAGAGAAAAAAAAATCGAGGGGCCGTAGTTACAAAACAAGTTTTCCAAGCTGTAATTATAAACTTTAAGAACGTCACGTCATCAAGGAACGAGACTGCAAAACAAGTCACACGTAAAAACATATGGGTCAGGCAAGTTTTCTTCGTTGCTTGCCTCGATGCGAAGTGCAGTTCCGCCATGCTAAACACTGTGCTCAAGCAGCTATAACTCGTATTAAAATCCTGCCTATGCGTGGGTGTTATAGTGAATCTGCTTAAAATGAATAAAGGAGAACATGCAGTATATGATGGACGCGTTATCAGCGCACAATACGAATATGCTTCTGTAGAGCTTGACGCTAAAACAATGGCGCGGAATAGGTGACTATGAGTGACGGCGGACTTTAAGGAATTAATCAGCTGGCTTTTGTTTTCTTAGCTTTAGGAGAAAAAGAAAAAAATACTTTGATATTGGGTGCAATTCCACGTTTGTGGCCTGAACACGAATAGTCAGGCCTATCATGGATAAAGGTATCATGCGGTAGAACATTCCAAACTAAGATTTGTGCCGTGACAGAATGCCACAGTTGATGGCTGCGGTTTAATTTTCGCCAACCTGCCGTTATTTCACGAGCAGATAAACCTAAGTGAACGAGCGTTTGTTGCATTTCGCCTCCATTTAAATGTGGCCGCCGCCCCTGTGAATCGTACCCGCAGCCTTGTACTCAGCAGTAGAACGCTAATCCACTGAATCACCGCGGCAGCTGAGATGGGCATGACACGCAAGACGTCAGTTTGTTCAAATAAAGACGTGACTATCTAAAGAATTAATTGGCGAGGTCGAGGCATGTAACTCTGCTACAGACTCGAAGGTTGCTGATACCGAAGGCAACTTCGTAAAACAAGAACTCCATAAGAAGACGACACTTATTAGTAGTAACAACAGAAAAAAAGGTGTTTTATTGTTCAGGGGCACGCCCCAAGGCTAGACGAGTGGAGCGGGGGAAAAAGCCCTGCCCTTCTCCCCTCTTCAGAGCAGGCAAATCAAACTGGCCTCGAAGATGTACGAAAGGAGTGCGTGAATAAAGATGCCATTTAAATAATCATCTGAGTCTCTCCCAGCGCGAAATTACTTCAAAATAGCGCTCCCCTCTCACTCAAATTTCTTTCTTTTTAAGCTTGGGCTAGCTGATATTCCTGCAACTCTTCAGATGGTAAGCTTCATGGCCGTTACAACATGATTAGTGAGGCTAGCAACAAAGCGAGGAAGGGTTTATTTTTTGTTTGTTGGGGGAGAGGAGGGGGTGAGGGTGGTTAGCTTGTTATCAGTAGTGGTCGGCCGTTACTAGCTTAACTGCCACTCGGGCTACCACGTCGCGCGATATTTATAGTCTCTCCGGCGACCACTGCTTTTACGAATGAGGAAAAGAAAGTGAACTCAACGGAATCATTTTTTAAGTTACAGATGGTGTATTACATGCGTGAAGGTACAACAGGAGCTGCCAGAGCGCAAGGCTGTAAGAGGACCTCTGCTACAGTTTCCCTGTAGCACGCGATAATTAGCTCCGAAACATACCTCCCTTCTGTGGGTGATGATAATTTGCACCACCGTCGTGACAGTTCGGCGGCTATGGCATTCTCGTTGCTGGGCACGAGATCACCGGTTTAATACCAGGCCGCGACAGCCGTTTTTCGATGGGAGTTCAATGCATGCGTACCGTGCTTTGGTCACACACACGTTGAAGAAATCCAGCTGGACAAAACTATTCCTGAGCCATTCACTTAAACATCCCTTATAAGCCACTGTGTATTTTCGTAATTTCTACAACTTATTTCAACAGTACATGCAGACTTACAGTCGCGGCAGTCATGACAACGCAGACTGGCCGAAGAGTCCCTGAATTTCAATCATGTTGCATAAACGAATGCATTTGCGAAAGAAACAGCAAGTAACGTTCTTTGAGGCGCCCTTCGTTTTTTTAGTGGTTTTGTAATTTCATATGCACTTCCTTGCCGCAGCGGAGGATGCTTCCATAGCAGTGAGCGTGGGCGCAGACGCCATTATCGTGTCGAACCACGGGGGACGCCAGCTGGACGGAACGCCGGCCACGGTGAGAGACAGAGTTAGAACATGTTTTATAATGACTGTTAAGTTTGGGGACGCATATTTAAAGGAGATCGAAATGTTACAATATAAGAAGGAAGAAAGCAAAAGATGACATGCTGTTACAACGCACATTGAGGAGTCGGAGGTAGTAAACTTTATTGCTTTAGGAAGAATAATTCAGCAGTCAGGCCGGATGTCTTCATCTTCTATTGGTTGATGACGACCTCCGGCCTGCATGGTTGGCGCCTCTATTCCAGGGCACCACTGAGCGTGGCTGCTCGTCGGGCATGGTGTACCAGCCCCCGTTGGAGGCATATGGGTCGCACGCTCTCCCACTGCTCCGCACTCGGATTTTCTATTTTGTGGAATGCTTTATTAACATCCGCCCAGGCTTTCACATGGTCTTTGATTTCTCGTCGGCGAAGAAACGTCCGCTATTAGTTTGCAGAAGATAGCGCGATGCTTTCTGTGACCCCACAGCGCCAGGCATTTGGACGAAATGAAAAAAAAAAAGAAAACTTGGTAGACGAGTATGGCCCAAGAAAACGTCAGGTCATCTGCTGTAGCAGCATTGTACGTATAATGGATGCAGCGGGTAAAGATATTGACCACGAGGCAAAGTATGACACTTAAGGGTGACAAAGACGCGAAAAAAAAATAAATGGAACTGCAGACTTCAGCGATTCCTTCCGCTCTGATTCATGTACTGGGACAGGACAATTTTCCCACAGTGAAGACCAGCATCTTGTTTGTTGTTGCTCCTCTGCGCAAATGGCACATACCCACGGTGGGAGATATCGAGCAAGAATTGGTCGGTTTGTTCAGAATGAGCAAACGAAGTTTAGTGAAAAAATGTTTTGGCTGCCTGCTTCTTCCTCAAATATTTGGGTTCACCTAGTACGGGGAACTGAACAAGAACCCAGGGGCTGTTCAGTGCTTCTTTAGGGAGAATTGGTATGGTCGTACAAAACCTTATAAAGTAAAAACTAAAAGACAATGCTTAATATAACGTTTCAACGGTAACCACACTTGCGGGATATTACAAGCGTAATATTATATGCGCAACTTCCTTTCTGTAGGATATGGTAAAGTATAATGGGGAATCAGAAATACGTACGCACACGGACAGACTTTAGCACTGATATACTCCCGGTAAAAGTATCCAATTCGGAATCATTCAAACAACATCTACTAGTACATTTTAACATTCCCATTAGTGTCCTCTTTTAGAACGTCAATCAATCAATCAATCAATCAATCAATCAATCAATCAATCAATCAATCAATCAATCAATCAATCAATCAATCAATCAATCAATCAATCAATCAATCAATCAATCAATCAATCAATCAATCAATCAATCGAAAAGAATTTGATCCTGCATATTTGTTCTTTGATGTTCCCTATGCATGTGCACACGAGTCCGGCTGTCACCGTTCCGATATAGCGATGCTCACACGTTGCGCAGATTGAGGCGCTGCCGGAAATCGTGTCGGCCGTGGGCGACCGGGCGGAAGTCTACATGGACGGCGGCGTGCGCTCGGGAACGGACGTCATCAAGGCGCTCGCACTCGGTGCAAAAGCGGTGTTCGTGGGAAGGCCGGCGCTGTGGGCACTCGCATATGACGTGAGTACACCACGTGATGACGGGTCAGTTGGGCCGGAATGTTGCACCTCCTTGGTGGCCTCGGCCCACTTTGAGGCGTCACGTTTCAGTAGCTGAAATCACTTTTATATATTCTTTTCTTAATTTCAGTCTTATTTATTGCAAACAGCTTCATTTCTGACCTCGAGCACTGACTCGAAGATAGCATCCGTCGCCCTACGTACGATCGCATCCTTCGTTTTAAGGAGCGACGCGCAAATGACATGGTGGATGATGAGAATACAAAAAAAAAAAGAAAAAGCCGAACGAAAGGGGTATGTCTGAGCCCTCGGGGGCGAGAAACAATAACTCATAGAGTCTGAATAAGGTTTCAAATTTCAGTGATCAGGTAGACCCCGTTCCAAAGCGACAGAAAAGTGTTGCCCGTTTTGGGGAAAACTTGTAGAGGGTCATGCAACGTTTCCTAGAACAGAGGTACCAAACACAAGGCCCATAATACTCCCGTTCGCGACTTTTACATACGCTTGCCACGTTCATTTTTACTTGCCACACAATAAGCATATCTAAGAATGATAGACAGAAGAGACAAAAGAAAACATAAGTTGTGATGGTTTGTCCATATCACCGTTATACATGCACTAAACTCTCCAATTCGCCTCGAACATGTCAGAGTTGGTTGCACAGTGGGCTATGTGCCATGTGCGCTGCCAGATGTCCGGTTTGAGTTGGAGAGCCCGGAATTGGAGTCTTCAAGGCCTGAGCACTGCACCTGTGAACTCAGGAAACGACGGTAAATCAAGGCCCCTAGCGAAACACGAGAATGGTGGAAGCAGGCGAGTTTACTAATATGTTAGCTATGCTAAAACAAGCTGCCTTTCACGGAATGAAGTTATCGTTCATTACGTGATGAATGATGTACAAAGTTCACTGTGTATAAAATCGTTCAGAGAGGAACATGGGCAAAATTAAAAGAATAATCAATATGAAGCTTATGCGGTGAGTTGCAGCTGTTTCCTCCGTTAAGGAAAAACAAATAACCTAGAAATAGTTACACTTGTCTTATATATGGAGCACTGCTTTCGACCTAGGACGCCAAAAAGTTATTGCAGTGCTTAATATCACGTGGTGCTGTCGTTAGCCACGCGTCCGTCGACTGGAACAATCTCCCTGCCAATGTGGTAGTCCATACAAACGCTGCACATTTCAGGGACGCCGTGCAATGGCTTAACCTTTTATCTTTCGCTTATTTGTCTGCGCCATATTTAGCCTTTCCTGCCCATTGTTATTACAGAGGCGATTAAATGGCTAGTAATGCTTCTTCTTCATTCCTGTACACTCGCACCCGTACTCTTGCCTTAGTGCGTTAAAAATTAATTTATGTGTTAATATGCTATTCATAATGGCGACTCTGCACATTATTTAAATATACCAATGTGCAGCCAATGACTGACTGGTTAGCGCTATAGATTTTATAATGCATTTCTACTTGGTATAATGATCTGCTTTCTGCCCACCCTTCAGCAGCCACAATAGGCTGTTTCCGCCTCCCGCAATCGTTTCTGCCTCATGCAACCACAAAAAGCATAGCCTTCAAGACCTAGCTTCGTTTATCCATAGGGCGCCACCATTGGGGTGTGGATTTGGACACCAACTATTATGATGAAAAGGTATTTCTGGGAACGAATAGCAATGTACGAAGTACCGAAAGTGAAATTTATGGCTTACGCAAAGCACGATATGGCAACAGCCATAGCTATAGAGTATCGTTGCCCGCCGTGTGGCAAACTTCTCCGCGTTGCATGGTTGTTGTAACCGTATTGATGCTAACAGTATTGATGATGATCGAGCCCACTTACACAAGCCTGTATACTCAATGTGAGCGTTGGCCAATAATTGGGCAGCTTTCGAAAAATAAATTTATATAAACTGAACAAAAATTTGCAAGATAACAGTTGAAAAAGTGAAATTAGCAGCAAAGCCAGACTGAAATTAACACAGAAAAATTAAAGAAAGGAATAATCAGTGTAGCAAAACGTCTACAGCATTTATTTTGACACATATCCTCTCTCCGGCACTGTCATGAGGGTGTCTGCGTGCCGTTGATGAATTTGTGTTTCTTTCGAGGCACTTTCTTGCTAATATCTTTGTGCAGTGTTCCTTTTTTCGTCCTTGAATCTATACCCGGATGTTTCCTCTTTTCTAGGCCGAACTAAGGTTCTTATACAAATCCGTCCAATTCTTGGCCTATATCCTACAGTGAGCTTGCACTATATCTGGAGAGGAACCAAGCCAAACGAAATATCCCCGAGGTGTCGAACAACGGATTTTAATTTTCGCTGTTTTTTCCTCTGCGTAACTTTTTTCATTTCAATGCTGGTTTGCAACTCAGAGCAACGAAGAGTACCGCAACTGCTGCCACATGAGAAACCGAGGCAATGGTGTAGCGAATGGCAAATAAAATAATCTAAAAGATAAGGCACTCACGAGGTATTGAAGTCATATGACAGTATCGGAAGCATCGGCTGTTTGGGTGGTTTATGACTTACAGGACTTACATTGACAAGCAATTTATTTGCGGAAGACAGCTCCACGATACGTGCGATGTGGCTTTGCTCAAGAAACAGCGCGACACAAGAAGTGGCACAGCCCACTTTGAACATAAATGTGCTATTCAGCCACTGCCACGATAACTCGGAAACATTTAGAATCACTCAAGTAAACACCGCCGCAATAGGGCGCACGAAGAGTAAAAAAACTTACGCGCACGGCTACTGCTGTTCAAGTGTAGGCCGCGAGCCACAAACTTTAGGTGCAGTCACAAGCTTTCTGCTTCCTTTTCAGCTACTCTGTGTCTCGCACAAGCAACTGCGCCTAGGACAAAAGAGTGAAGCGTTCGCAGCGCGATGCCAAATTCTAGTGCTCTTTCAGTCAGTTCCTGGTGCAGGCGAATCGCTTTGTAAGTTCTCGATAAAAATCTAGGGTGGCGTTGAGCGGACGCATCGGCTCAAGCATACATGCGACATTTTTTAACGCGAAGCTTTCTTTGCAGTCCCTCCTGCCCTTTCCTGACCGTTGAGAGAGAAGTTTATTAGACTTAACAGAACGTATCCAGTGAACAGAGGTCAGCAATTCACGACAGTGACATGACAAGAGACATGATAACAGAATAACAGATTTCTGAAACGCTACTAATGAAAAGAAACACACTACAAAGAGTTCATATTGAGCAAAATAGTTCAGTTGCTGCTGCTGCTGTCTTGCCCAATAGCTAGCACGCAGAACAGCACTGCCATCTTATCTACCAGCATACGTGTCCAGGCTGCAGGCCTTGTTCTAAACGGAATCGCTGGTGATAAAGCAAACGATACCTAGTTATCCTCACATTTAGACAAGTATACGTCATCAAGAGTGCAATTCCTCTAACAATGCAAACCTCTCCAGCCTTTTTATGCCTACTTTCCTGACCATTATGCCACAATCGCACTTACACTTCTATCGTGCCAATGCCAACTGGATATTTGAGCCGATCGGCACGTGTTTAAGATGATCAAGCCCATACTACGGCGCATATCTACAGTGGGGGATCGGCTAATAAGCGGGCGGTGCATTTAAAATAAATAAGAAGAAACGAAGAAATATCACAGTGCGTAACATGAGTGCGCGAGTTTCCTTTACGCTGAAGACGCATAAATGAAATGGGAAAACTTATAGCACTCCATTGACCGGTTTCACGAAAGCTTCGCCCCGCATAGATTCCAAAATGCGCGTTGTATCTGCACTGTTTCTTTTATCATGACTAATGTGTTGGAGGCCTTCGCCTATAATGACTGGTGCGTTGTCATTTGGGTGGGTTCACTAGACTTATTGTTTATGTCTGCTATTTGGGCAGCATACGCAAGTATTTTCGCTACGGGAGCATGCAGTAACTCTACGGTACGCAAGGGTCAGGAGCCTGCGACGTTACAGCGCAATTGGCAGCTTACGAGAATGTGACAGCTTACGAGAACGTATTCAACGTGCTCCCATGAGCACCTATGCTTGTTCCAGTAATTGAAGCTGAATTTTGTATCGCTCTCTGTGTTACCTTAAGCATTGATGTTCGGCTTTTTGAAGCTCCCAATTTAACTGCTATGTGACGTTCAGCGACCGCATCAGTGTAGCCTATAAACGAACGGGAATTTTACCCAGACGATAGAAGACCACAGAGACTTTCGTCTGCGTGTAGTTTGTGCTTGTAATATCTTGGTTTTCAACGAAAAGCATTTGGTATAGTTTGTCGCCTGGCGTGGATACATTACGTCGATATTTTCTCGTGTTTTCAGGGTAGAAGAGGTGTCAAGATGATGCTGGATGTATTCAGGACGGAACTTCTAAGGGCTATGGCACTTATGGGTAAGGATTTGCTGACAGTTAATGTTGCTGCTTGATGGCCAATAACTTTTTATCTGCAACACTCGCCGCCGCCTTTTTTTTATCTATTTCGATCTCCCATGGACATCTGTGTTTGGAAAACAAGAAATGTTAAACAGGAATTCTGTATAAGGAATAACATCAGTGCGCATCTTTGCCTCCGTGGTCTTGCCACTAATGGTAGGCCACTTATGTGTGGGTAATTTTTTGTTTGTTTAATTTGACTTCGCAGTAAACCACAATGCTAGCAATGTAGTGATATAGCTTGAAGAGGACGAATCTTAAGCTCATGCCATCAGTGCCACCAATGAAATGTAACTGATTGTGGTGGTCCAGTTCGTGAACAGGTAGTTTTTGTTACCAGGTGGTTTTCAATCTGCACATAAACATGAAGTTTCTTTTTGTAAGATATCTACAAAATTTCGACTTATGCCTGCATGTCACGCAGCTAACTGAAGCTCACTATAACTATTTTCAGGTCGCAAGTCAGTGCATGACCTTGGTAAGCAAGACGCTGTCCGTCAAGAGTACTACTGGTTTAAGTGAACAAAAAGAAAAGAAAGAAAAATTACGGCTACATTTATTCCATCTTGCGATCTACACAACTGCTGTGATCTGCATATTTCATCCAATAAAATATGTAACTTTGAACACCTTTTGAAGCGTTGTCGGCATCGTTCTTCTGTACGTTATATATACGTAATTATAGCTATTGGGGCTCGCACCCGAGTATAATTTTTCTGAACAAACTCAGAGAGAGAGAGAGAGAGAGAGAGAGAGGGAGAGAGAGAGAGAATGTATAGAAATGCAGGCCGACTAACTATAGGTAGCTCTGGTTGGGTGCCCTGCGCGGGGTAAAGGGAGTATGGGGATAGAAAGAGGAAGCGAAAGCAGAAAAATGCACTTCACTGCTGAATAAACCTTGTCGCATTTCCTAACACGTTTTCCTAACTGACGATAGTTCGATATTTTTCTTAATGCTGAAGCATTAGGCATTACAGCGTGGTAAAATGACGCTGACGGCAGACAAAGAAGTTCTGTATACGGCGTTTATCAGGGAGTTTAAAGCAGGTGCGTGCAACGTCTTAGTATAGAGTTCAAGTAAAATTGTTATGCATTGTTCGCGACTTTTGCTAAAGTCTACATAAGCTATTGCTATATTTCACAGCAGGATATTATATGTCCAGTTTGTGAGCTGTTGGTGTCCGATTAGTTCGCGCTTATTAAACTTCAAGACCTTCTTTTTCGTTTTATTTTTTCGAAGTTTCGCTGCATTAAACGATGTGTAATTCTTTGAAAATTTTATATCGTTAGCATATTTTTATGCCATTGAGGCTGGAAATAAGTTAAGCACTCCCAACGTCCACTAGATTATAACGTCTTGTATTTAAATTCAACAAACGTTTATTAAGTCGGTTCGGGAATGACCAAAAGAAAAAAAATATATGCTCTAGTTCTGGGATGTTTCCTGTGCACAATCAGGGCAATGAAATTAGCCTTTATCTTGCTCAGCACTGTTTAAAGATTAGCAAGTTTATTTACAATCTATTTTGCGTTCTCTTACTGAGACTACAGCACTGACGCGGCGTCTTGACGCATTTATAGTTTCAAAGGTTTCGTCGTCACAGAACAATGATGAACTTTCTCTAGAGCTAGCTACTTAAGCAGGTAATTATTGTTTTTAGTACGCAGAAATAATGCGCACATAAACACCGTTCAGGTGAAGTACACAACGGATGGAAACAGCTTTATTGTAAATCCGGCAACGTTTGACGAGCGGGGCTCAGTTCTCCTACGAGGGGACTTCGAGGCCTTGCCTCGTCGTCGCCTCTCAGGCCAACTGGACCGCCCACTCTTGCGTCTTGAGGTTGGAGCTGCGCAAAGCGGCGGCCCACTTCGACGCAAGAGCCTCGGGTGCTACTGCCATTTCAGCTGATGCAACAGGACACTCCCACAACATGTACGAGAGCGTCGCTCTAGTTGCCTGACATAACTTGCAAAGAACACTCGGGTATCGCGCGCGGAAAATGTGCCGCAATCTCACCGGACTGGGGAAGGTGTGTGTCTCCAGTTGTCGCCAGACGACTTCCTGGTGACGTTTCAGTTTGGGTTGAGGGGGCGGGGGGCAATATCCACCTGCCTAAGTTGTAGCGCTAGGGGATGTCATTGCATCTGACTAAGCGTTCTCGCGTGCTCCGCACCAGCAGGTCCGAAATCGAAGAAGGGGTCTCCGACTCTGCGCGGTGGGTCAGTTCTCGCGCAGAGGGGTGTGCTACCTCGTTCGAGGGCGCCCACGTCGGTGGGGGTGGCGACTTGCGCTGGGAACCACATGATCACGGTGCTATCGAAGTGCTGTCGACAAGCTTTCCTTAGGATCTGGAGAGTTTAGGAGGAAATGCGCCCCCGCGCGCGGTTACAAACTGCGAATTGTGAGCACACAATAAGTCTAAAGTATTTCAGCAAGTTCTTGAAGCAAAGGTTAAAAAAATTGAAATTACTTATATAGTAATCTCACTGATATGGTAATGATATAGTAATATAGAAAAGTTCGACGCAGTTCTTTTCTTGCATTTGGGATCTTTTACTTGCTTTGAATTCCTTCTGCAAATTTTCCGCCTCTGATTGTGTGGGAAGAAAAGGTAGGCGCCCAGTAGGCATCCGGCGCATGCCACGCTGCGTTGAGGTGACGCTTTTCGGAAAGCCTTCCCCAGGTAAACCTTCGCCAGTTCGCGAATAGCTGAGCCTCTGAGAATGAATTATGCATAAAACTGCGATGGGGGGGGGGGTGCCGAGTTGTGCAGTATAGGTATTGCCAATACCTTCGATGTTAGAGTTAAATGACTCAAACGAAGTCTTTGTCATCTGTTAAGTGGTTAAAAGTTCGGCAAAAGAGGCCACACAAAGTAGGCAGACATGACACAAAGGTAGAGGCACATAAAACAGTTTATGTCTTCCTCACACGCTGGTCATTGAGATCAATCAGCGTGAACAGATACGCTCACATGAAGCAGCTTGATTGTTTACAATTGCTGGTGGGAGTCGGTCGTTAACGTTGTTCTATCCGGGTCCCGCTGGAACCACCGGGTCCTTGCGTCGTTTCCCCTTGTCACCTGCTGCTGCAGCAAGGAAATACCAGCTCCGACGCGACTTTAGTCAAAACGTTGCTGACTTCCACAGTAATGGCCTGGGCGACGATGTCCTTCGCCACCTTTTCGTAGCCCCAGAGGAGCTTTTGCGTTTCAGGCGTCTTGGTGAGGCCGTCAAAGGTCGAACGCAGGTCGCTGAAAGTGGCGCCGACGGTGAGGTTGGCCACCGGGTCGTACCACGGAGCAAAGTACACGTCAAGCTGGGCCAGCACGTTTCGGAAGGTCACGTTGGCTTTGATATCCAAGACTTCGTGGCCATCGTGAGTCAGAAGGCTGTCCAGGTACACCTGCGAGAAGTTGCACGAATGCATCTATGCAGTGATGACGGTCACTTGTCCGAAATTTATATATATATATATGTTGATAGATCCCGCTACACCTAACAGGTCATCGATAGATCACGTGCGCTTTTTAAGTTGTGTTGCTTTATCATAACTAGCTTGCCATCTCAGAAATAGTCGACAAAGGCGAGCCACGATGTGACCGCGGGAGTTCTACAGGGAAGTGTCCTTAGTAATGTGATATCTTTATTAATAAAATACGTACATCAGACGGTTAAAGCTTTTCACAGGCGAGTGCTTCCTTTTTTAAAACCGTCACTTAGATGACTTGCAGAATAACGTTAATTCTGTTTTTGAATGGTGTGACGTTCGGTGCCCTACATAGAAAAATCAGTTTTTCTGGGAATTACTAATTACACTGTAAAGCACTTCGTCTGCGCGAGGAATGAAATGGCTGTGATGTCTTTTTGCCAGAAGCAGCAACACAGCCCTTTAATTCCTTCTGCCGAAGGAGTGGTTTACCCTGTAGCCGAAACTGAATTGGCCAGGCAGGGCGATATGTAAAGGACTGGTTAAGAGAGCGCAAGCAAAGTATTAAGCGTTACAGAGACAGGCACCTGTCAACACATTGCAATGATTGTGGTTGCTTCCTCCTTTCTCCAAACCTCAGCATAGTCAGCTTCCACACAATTAAATGCACGCGAAAAATTACAGAGGCAGAATCCAGTATCAGTGAATGTCGCAAGTGTCACATACACTATCAATATTTCTTTCAGAAAGAAGAAATTTGCTTTTTAATCTCAGCAGCAAGATAGCTAGGGCGCGTCACGTGACTTTACGATGACGTATATAAGAACACATGAAATTTTCAATGAACGCCGACTACTGGAACGCTCCCATATGTGCCTCACTGCGCCTCGCCCTGTTCTTGTCTTCCACACTCAACCCATTAGAAAGTGCTTCGCACCCTAAAACCATTCGTAGGAAGTGACGCCGGCCAATCACGGCCAATCAACGCTGCCCTCTGGCGAACATTTCTTACGAACAACGCACTTTGAAATCTACAGTTCCTTCGACACCACCGTGATGTCGCCTGTTCTCCGTGTCGCACCCACCTTGATGGCGTCGAAGGTGACGTGGCAGGTGACGTGGGCCCTGTCGGGGAACTCGTCGGTGACGCTGGCGCACTGGTCTCCACGCTGCAGTCGGGCGAGTCGGCTCAGGCCGGTGACGTTCGACGCATGAAAGCGCACCGGGCCGTACCGCTTATCGTGGCTGTTGTGCAGAGCAAATGGCGGCACCTCTAGGGGATCGATGTCCTCCCTGTGTGCCCGCAGTCTCGTCAGGATCAGCTGGTCCACGTAGCTGTTGGCGTCCCAGAAGGGGAGCTGCTGGCCTCCGGTCACACGGCAACCGGCAGTCAGCGCTGAACATTACACCAGTTTGAGAGAGAAACAGTATTGCGCTCTAGTCTGGGATGATCGATTGATTTGTGGTGCTACAACGTTCTAAAGCGACAGTGCAGCTATGAGAGGCGCCACAGTGGTTGGCTCCAGATTAATTTCAACCACTTGGGATACTTTTGCGCGCGCTGTAAGTACTATGTACAACGGCGTTCTTGCATTCCAGTCGAAATGCAACCACTGTGGCCAAGAATCAAACTAATTTTTGATCTGCCGTCGTTCAGAGGGCTTGGCTATCACTTCGACCCAAGATTCAAATTAGTGACCTCGTAGTGAGAAGCAGGAAACCTGTGACAACGGAGTTACCTCCTCGTTCCTAAAAAAGATATTGTGAGATTTTGTTAAAAAATATATAGGGGCGCATTAAATCAAGCCTATAGGTAGCCTATCCATAAAAATTATATTGATTTATGGACGCAACCCTATCTGTCTGCCATTGGTAGCGGTCTTTCTGAAAATAACTAGATTTGAGGTTTAAACGCCCCTCTATAACATAGACAGTAGGTTTGTTAGTGACCTTTGCCAATAGGAGTTTGATACATGTTCCATTATAAAACGTACAGGCCCACAAGAAGGCAACGCAATTGAACTCGTATCTACAGGCAACCTATAAAGTGAGCCCGTCAATTTTTTATGCTTTGCACTTTGAACAGTCGTCGACCCTCCGCGTAGCGCGAACTGATTCTGAAAAGCGCCAGCCACTACCTGTCCAAAAATGAAGCCCACCAAAGCCGCCGAAATGGCCGACCATCGGTGCGTTTATGGCCCTTGTGTAGATTCCTGCTAGATTACTCTTCAGAACGAGCGGCATGTGTGCACATCAGATGCAACAGGCCATTTATCATGACCTGGTTCCGGCAATGGCAGCTCAGCGCCCGTGGCGTTATCTTGGGCATGGCAAGCTTTCTAAAGATGTTTTATTTTTCCTTACTACCAAGGTCCAGAACCATGAACTACATTTGAATGCAAGCTGTCCACCACGGTGACGTAACGGCTCTGGCGTCCTGCTGCTAAGCATGACGTCACAGCTTTGCTTACAGCCCATGGTGGACGCTTTTAGAGAGAGAGCAAGAATTCAAATACAATCCTGTATAGAGCTTTCGTTGCATTTGAAATGACCCCAGGGAGCCGAAATCATTCAGTAGCTGCCGTTGCAGAATTTCTCACAGTCTGAAAGTTGAATTAGGACTTTTTAATGCATACGAATATTTCGTAATAGTCCATGTAAGGCATTGATTGCTTGGTTGCATGTATTATAGTATAATATTTTTGTTTTATTTTCGCAAATGCCGGCCACAGATGTGTGTGACAAAAACGCTAGTGTTAGTGTACACAGCGTTTAAAAAAACAGATTTATTAATGCTTACGGCGTTATTACTTGATAATAGGGCTTTATGTTTTTCTCTCCCCTTCTATCGTGCACTGATCATTGGCAAACTAATGAGAAACCCAGCAAAACTCACTCACCCGCTAAAACGAGCCAGACGGTTGTCACCATGGCCACGGGCTCTTTATTTAGATGTCAGCTGGTTGAGATGGAAAATGGAAAAAAGAAGAGCCGAGAGTTAAGAGGAAGCTTTAGCTCGGGCGCAACTCCGACGCGGCCTATTCAAGTACATGTAAAATGCAAAAACCTTTTTCCGAGATAACCCCTTGACCGATTTTAATGAAAGTTGTTGCATTTCAGAGAGAAATTTAAATTCTAGTGACTGTTGGAAGAGGAGTTTCGATTTAGGTCCTGAGTTTTTAAAAAGATTTTCAAAAATTCGAAACTTTGAAAAAAATAGAAGCACAAAGCTTACAAATTCGTAGCTCCGCATCAGGAACAGATATCGCGGTTCTGAAACAATATCCATTAGATCATTGAAAGCGGACAAATTCGATATGTCATTCTACATCTTACATGAATTTGTTACGTTGTTTACAAGGGTTCTGTAATAGCTGTATTTCCATATTAATAAATGTCTTTTAATTCACGTGTAATATATCAATTTTGTCCGCTTTAGATGCACTATTAGATGCAATTCACAGAATTGTGATATCATTTTAGTTGCTGAGTTACAAAGTTGTAAGCTTGATAGTTTCGTTTTCTGAAAATGTGCGATTTTTGCTAATTTTTAATAAAAATTGGCGGTGTAAATTAAAAGTTGGAAACCAATAGTCACTAGATTATAAGTTTTTCTTTTAAATGCAACAAACTTCGTCAAATTTGGTGCAATGGTTGCCGAGAAAAACCAATTCTCCTTTTACATGTATTTAGATAGGAGCAACCGAGCTGAAGCTTCCTCTTAATACAGCACAATTTAGCAAAGCGCTGGTCACAGGTTACCAGTACGTCTATCTATGTTGCACATTTAAAGAACGTAGAACACAAGGCTAACAGAAGCATGATCGCTAAACATAGACGAGCGGTACTATAGATAGCGCGGCAGCCGAAAAATGAAGAACCGATGGGCTTTTGTAAAAAATGTACTTATTTCTTTTGAAGTTCACGAAAGCGCTGAGTAGTGGAAGAGATGGCTCGCAAGCGCAGCGAAAGGTGGTTGCTACTTTAGAGAGAAACAATTTGCCCTGGTAGCGCTTACAGAAAGATTAAATTGCTTTTACAGAGTGCATATATATGCGAACTGGTCGTTTGGTTTGACTACTACACAGGCATTCGGCGCGCTTAACGTATTGATGTGCATGGATACTACACTCGTAACCCAGGTTTACACTGCCCTGCGGCAGCTGCGCCTCTGTTGTGGTCCTCCAGAACGGAGGTACTGAGCGAGAAAAAAACAATAGAAAAGCTTGCGAGTGCACCAGGAAAGTTGCTATATCGACTACGAGAAAGCTGTGAAGTTTCGGGAGGGCGAGAACCCCAATGGCTGTCAACAACTTCGACAAAGATGAAGACGATGGCGCGAAAGAGAACATCACCGATTAGAAGAAAGCGGCCAAAACAATTATCGACAGGAATGAAAGACAACGGTCTCAAATAAGACAGTGATTACAGTGATTACGATGCAACATTACCAATTGGAAAACTGCGAGAACGATTACGCCAAGATTGTAAACCAAGGCAAACGAAGATGATCGTAACGACTGCAGTAGTGAATGGCGACAACATTTTTGAAGGAAATAAAAAAGACGATTACAAGGACGAGGACAACGGCACGACATCGATGATGACGACTGCAGGAATAAGGTCGGCAACATAGACGGAGATAAAAAAAATATTAAGATGTTTTGACAGAGCCGTTGTTTTGGATGATTAAGGCTGACTGATTAAGTAATTATTATTCGTTAAATTACTCATCTAATTTAATTACAAAAGCAACCCAACTCTTGGCCAATATCGTAGAGCGGTCAGATACCCCATGCATTTAAAAGCATCATCATCATAATCGCCTATCTAGGGAAATGCTGCCCGATTTGCGGGAGTAAATTTTCACGTACCTCGTACTGTCGACAGGAATGAGCTGGCGACAGAGAAGGAGAATGAAGATATAAAGGCGATGCTCAGTTGTCGACAGCGTGTTAAAGTTATAGAAAATAAACTTCGCGCAAACCTAGTTCTGCATCCAACCCGCCGGTGCACCGAGATCACCGCTTTAGTAGCAACGACTCCACGGAGCCTCCCCCATGTCTTCTCGGGGACAGTGTTCTCCACAGAGACGTTCCAGTCAAGGTGACGACGTCCGTTCGACCCACTCGATCACATTATCGTCGATACGATATGACCGGAGGCAGCATGCGTGCAGGGCTTCTTGAGCGATAAATCGAAGACACGACAGACGGCATCAGAGTCGTCTGTTGCCCGGCTTCGTGATAAGAAAGTAAACAAGTGCTCCTCTTCGGCACGAAGGAGCGCTTCCTAACTAGGTCGGCATCACCATTGCAGCAGAGACATTATCTTCCATTGCTAGGAAACAGTTTTACAGATGCGGCTATAAATCAGATACTGACAATCTGCGTTTTTTTTTCTGTCTTGAACGCTTATACAGTCGCCTAGGCACATTCAGTTACTATAGACGTGTGAAGCATTCGAGGCTCGATTTGCATTCATGTAGCGGCAGAAGGCTAATTATAAGCGTACGGAACATTGCGTGTATCCGAGCCACTGCGAGCCAGTGTGGCATTACGTACTCATAAACTATTTGCACAAGATTTGCAAAGAATTTAAAAGAATCCCTGGATTCAGCGTTTGGGTTTATCGGAATCAAACGTAATCATTGTTTATTGATAAACGCCTACCTAGTCTCGCGCAGTCTCGGCCCTCATCTCATGACGTCAAAAGGAGGTGGCACACCGAAGTGTTAGTTATTGCTCCTTTTCTGGCTTAACAGCGAAAAAAAAAAAAGCTGACGGTTCCGGTATTACAGGAGCAAAATGCACAAGTGAAGCCTACCTAGACAATCTTCTTTTTAGTAGACTCTTAACAAATCGAAATGATGATGATGATAGTAGTAGTAGTAGTAGTAGTAGTAGTAGTAGTAGTAGTAGTAGTAGTAGTAGTAGTAGTAGTAGTAGTAGTAATAGTAGTAGTAGTAGTAGCAGTAGTAGTTGTAGTAGGAAACTTTATTTATTTGTTAATATAGTCCCAGAGGGTGAAGCCCTCAGTCGAGGGCCCCATTTGCTTCTGCTATCCGGGGCTGGCCCGGTCACTCGGGTATTGCTGGTCGTCCAAGGCTGTGCTGGAAAAAGCGGCTTCACCGTGGGATGAGGAGACTTTGGGTATTGTAGGAAGGCCGGGTTGTTTGGAGCATTCCAACGTAGTATGGTAGAGGTTTGGGTGTCCTCCATAAGGACAACGATAACATTTCTTTCTGGTGGCCTCTTAACAAGTCGAAGAGTAACCAGAGCCCTCTAGCTGCTTTGTCAAGCTTGTAAGACTTGCGGTGGCATTTGAAGGAAAGGAGTTCGGGTGGAGGGGGAAGAACGGGTAGAAAAATGCAGGCGCGTAAGGAGCAAAATAAAGGTTTTTGCAATAATAAAGTGGCCTTTCCAAGAGTTGTTGAGGTTATGGATAAAATGAGGAAGGCACCGAGATGCTGGCGTTATCAGGAATGGTTGTCGACGAGAATGTGTTTCTAACGGTCAAAACAAGAAGAAACACTGAGGACGTGCTGAGCTTAGCATTAAAGATTTGCATTTCGAGCATACATGCTATAATCAGATGACACCCGAATGAAAATATTCGTCGGAGGAACGTTGGCGCGACTGCTGCGAGAGAAAGACACTGCAGCTCGAAACAATTGCACGTGCGATCAGTGCGAGTATAAGCCTAATAATAGACTAATAAGCCTACGGCGGACATTTGAATTGAATTGGATTCTGGGGTTTTGCGAGCGAAAACCACGATTTGATTATGAGGTACGCCGTAGTGTGGGACTACGGAATAATTTTGACCACCAGGAGATACTTAACGCGGAGTAAAGGCCAGGAGTAAAGCCAGGATTCGATCCCGCGACCTCGTGCTTAGCAGCGTAACACCATAGCCGCTAAGCCACCGCGGCGTATGTGGCAGACATGTACCAGATCGTGGTTGCGGCTTTGGACACTGCAGGTTTAGTTGCATTTGAATGATACCGGGACACATTGTAGATGACTTGTGCTAAATTTACCATGCTCCCATTCCATACGTTACCATGCGTGACAGCTCCGAGCACAGCGGGCCGAAATGAGCGCCGCGTAAGTCGAGAAGCAGGCAGCTATAGGCGCACACGGCCGTTACTGAAAAGGAATTTCAAAGGGTTCGTGCATATGTGACATGATCCAAGGGCGCAAAAAAACACAGACACGGCACGAAAGAAAATGATAGAGATGAAATGAGCGCTTGTCCCGTGTCTACCATTTTCTTTCATGCCATGTCTTCTTCTTTGCGCTCTCAAATCATGCCACATCGTCACTGCAGGTAAACGCCAATGCTGGCATAATACAATTCAATCTTTCCCTTATTCATCCGAGCTCAAATACAGCGCATAGTCAGGCGTAAATATTTAGGCTTTTGCTGGTTACCGTTTTTCACTAGGTCATCACTGTCATAAATTTATCGCTCGGCGCAGGATGCGCCCTGTGTCTCCAAAATTCCTAGAATGCTCTCGCCGATACTAAAGCGAAAGACTCCCGTATAATCAGCCTGCGCCCAAGAGGCGAATAGTGTTTTTCTTGAACGCACGCGAGTTCTTAACCCACAGTCGTGGAAGCGTTTGGTTTTTCACCGTCATTACCACATGACAGCGTCATCAACGGTTGTGCGCTAAGCGAGTCCTCCGGTCAACGCACGCGGTTTATGAGGGATCCCTGTAGAATAGTTAGCACAGTATTGTAGGCAATAGCACATGACAGTTACTACACTGCTGCTATAATGTGGAGACAATAAAATCACAAATAAATAAGGCCAACATTCCGAGTGGCGAGCATCATATGCTATTGATGAAGTTGCTGGTGCTGCTGCACACGAAAAATCACACTATTAACCTTACATACGCAGGGTATTCGTGTACCTGCATTACTCTTTCGCTTACGTTCGAATTTATGCGGGGTATTCAGGAAGTTGATGGGGTAGTGCATCGCCGAGAGGCGGCCAGCCGCCCTCCACAGCGATGCACCCGAAGACCAGGAGTGGGCCGTCCAGCAGGCCTGGGCCATTGCCGAGGATCTCGGAAGATTTCACTCGGGCTATGGACCCCGGGCAGCCTAGCCCCGGGCACCAACGGGAATAACCGTTGGACAAATAAAGTTTATTCCTATCCCATGCTATGCAAATTACACGTGCAACAATAACAACGGCGCGTTGTTATAGTGACGGCACTTAAAGAGTTTTGTTTTTCAATTTGAATTAAAATCTTTATTGCATGTTTCTTACCTCGACACCCATGCCCATGTTTTTACTGTAATAAACCACAGGTTTATTAAAACCTTCCACGACATGACAAATCTTCCATGACATGACTTGCTCAACTATTTCTGATTATTAAAAATAGAGTACAAACTCCCCACGCTTGCTCTCAAATTTCAGCTGTCTGCCTCTATTTCCCAATGTTATTAAAGGAACAAATTAATTGACAAGATTAGAGTAATAAAAGGCATAGAATAAGGTCGGTAGACGCAGTAAATCGAAATTACCAAGCGCAACATTTTCCCAGTAAAGTACTTAAATAGGCAGATATAGTAATGACGGCCGTGTAATTTACCTTGTCAATATCCTGAAAATTTACAAACTCAGATTAACACTAGTGTCTTTGTGAAGTCATAATCACACAAAATTAGCTGCATTTTAAAAATATATTGCTGTAAATCGCGCGCAATCTGGGCCAAAACCAGTGCCGATTACCACATTCCTTACAGCGTTGTTTCGGTATACGTTCATATCAACTCACAGCAGCGTATTATTCAGCACGAAACTTTAAGCACTAATACAACGTATGTGTTCTAATCACCTTCGGCGTTAGCAGGGTTTGTTGTAAAGCGCATTGCCATACATCGTCGGGATTACATGAAATACAATATAAAAGAAAGGAGATAGGATGAGACACAGCGTGACATTGTGCCTCACTGAAATTATCAGCTCTGGTCGTTGTACCAGTGCGGGACACTCCAAGCAAACGACGAAAGCGTTTGTCTATTGCACAAGAACGCGAACGAAGTACGCCTACGATATATCCGTACACTCTCACTCGAGCAAACATGTCACGCCCTTTTGCAAACTTCCCTAGTACGCTTATGACATTTTAGTCTTCAGCTGCACCATGGTTACCTTATCAGATATCACTAGACATATTCCACGCCATTTGTCTATTTATTTCCGGAACGCCTGCTTAATATGAAGTCGATGCTCACACTTGTCGCAAAACCTTCATGGTGCACACAAGATAAATCTCTAATCGACATGATATGTCGCCTATGCAACTTGTTCTTGAAACCAGCATATCGTAATCTGCGCAGCAGATTGAATTCAAGATAACCAAACGCGCACATGTGGACGACGTCAAGACCCACAGTAGTCTGTGGTCGGCTAGGCTGTAGCCGAGGCGAGTACGGCACGTAATTCATAAGTCATGTCCAGGAGCGTACCAAAGCAGGCCAGCGCTAGCATTCGCATAATCTACAAAGTATCGAAGTCATGCCGCCGTGTGGGCTCGTTTAGAATTGGCCGCGGTGGGGTCGACCATCCATGACATGCAAGGAGTTTGTGTGCGCGCGTTCAGACACTGCGCGCAAATCAACGGTGAGCTGGAGCTCATTTTCAAACGAGCGGCTGCTGTACTATAACTGCGGTTCGACAATCAAGAGGACAAAGAGGAGCTATATAGTACACGGGGGCGCGAAAGGGTCTAAAAAGGCAAAACGTTATAGGGGCGGCGTCAAACGCAACGTGGCAGTTTTCCGTGAGTCAGTCGCTCGTTTTCCTCCGGCGAGATCGCAAGGGCGGCTGCCTATCTGACATACGGGACGAGCACGAGAACCATTCCGGGTCGGGCGACGCGTACGTGGCGCTCCTCGGGGGAGAGGCGCTGCGTCGCCTCTGTTCGGCCCTACGGTCACGCCGAAGGACTTCCCGCTCGAAGGGCAGGGCGTCGGCGCACGAGTCGACCACAACGACCGACTCCACGTCGCTGGTCTCGACCACCGAGAAAGACGTCGACGGCTCGGGCCACACCCTGGGCAGCTGCCTCGAGCTGGGCGCGCCGCCGCTCTCGGCACCGAAGACGGCTCGCGGCGGTGACGCGCCGTCGGCGTTGCCGAAGTGGCCGCCGCGATCGCCGGCGCCGTGACGCGAAGGCAGCACCGTCTCTAGCGACGATCCCCCGGTGTCCGTCGTCGTCGTCGTCGACGAGAAGAACCGGTGCGAAGAAGGCAGGATGCCCAGCTTGGCCATGATCAGCGACAGTCGCAGGCCATCGGTAGTGCCACTCGATTCCGACCGGACGCTCGACGCGTCGTCACCGCCGTCGCTGTCGCGGTGTCGGCCAAAGAAGAAGCGCGGCAACGAGCTGTTCTTGCGGGTCGCCTTCTTTTCCTTCCTTCTAGCCGGCTTCGACTCGCTCTTGGAGGAAGGCGCATCGACGACGGCGCTCATAGTGCATATCGTCGCCGCTCCCGTAGCGTGGTCGTTGTGGTCGTACGAGGTAGGCGTGTCGCGCTGTCGACTTCCATAGGTGGCGCTCGCGTGCACCTTGCAGCTGGACATCGTGACCATCGTGGACACGGGAAACGACATGCTCGGCGAGTTACGAGGCGTTGGTGACGTTTCGACTGTGAGCGTCTCCGCGAAGGTTGCACACACTGTTACCGCCGTATTATCCCGCGACGTCCGCCACACGCTGCTGACATTGCTGGACAGAATGTCTTTTATCCTCCGAGGCAGAGGCATCGGTCGCGATGGAGCGGCGCCATTTGCTTGTAGGTCGGCTCTCGACTTTCGGGTCTTGCGTTCTTTCGGAGCCGCGCTGTATCCCACAGTCGCCGGCGGCGGCGGCGATTTTACCGCTTCAGTACACTGCCGGACGCGGGGTAGGACAGGTGGCGGCGTTGCCACCCCCGCGGCTTCATCCAAGATCTCCGGCTGGGGCGTACTGTAAGCCGTTATCGCCGAGAGATGAACGTCCGTCACGGTGGTGGAGCCCGCGGCATAGAGCGAACTGTCGGCCGGCGGCAGCAGCACGTACGTGGGAAGGCGCGGGTGGCTGTGCGACTCGCAGAGGGAAGAGGACAGCGTCGGACCATTGCACCAAGCCTCTTCGCCCTGTTCACTTGTGGCCGTGACCGTCGGGATCGAACTCGGCATCAGGGCGTCGGTGTCGTAGATGCCGTCCTCCGCAGCCGCGCCGCCGGCAGCTGACGAGGAAGGCGTGTTGAACGAGTCAAACTCGCTCGAACTGAAGGGCGAGCTCAAGCTTCGCTCCTCATCGCGGTGGCCCGTCTTGTCGAGGATAGCGGCGACCTTTTTCGCGTTGAACGGCTCTGAGAAGTGCTTGCGCATCGCGAATGGGCTTCGCGCCCTGAGTGGCTCGGAGCGCACGTTGACAGCTCGCATGCGCGGCTGCGTGGGTTGCGACGTATCTTGTGCGTCTGCGCCGGAATCCAGCGTGGTTGCGGCCTGCGGAAAGAGTACAGGATTGCAGAAACACACTGTGCCTGTTGAATGGGTGTCGCTTGTTTATTGCGGTAGCAATGATATAGACACTCCAGGCGCATTTCTGCCGTCGCCGTCGGCGTCTCCGTGAGGTTCCGTATGAGGAAAAGCGTGTGGGGGTGAGCCGGCGAGCGCGGTTCTATATCTCGCGTGCGCGATCGAGGAACGCGGCCCGGATGCGTGCCCTCTCCTGTGGCACGCGAGGCAGGGGGTTGAGCCTAGGTGAGCCGAGGGACGAAGGGCGTTCGCCGGCTGCAGCTACGATGCCTCGATGTCCTCCTCGCCCGCCGCCCCATGGAGACAACCGCAGCGTCTACTATGGCGTTGGCCACACCAATCGCGGACGCCGTAGTAGACGCTTTTGCGGATGCCGTAGGCATAGAATTTCCTACAAAATTACTAGAGGGAACTCTGTCGCTAGTGTCTACGTGAGCTACAATGGGAGCGGTTGTCCCAGCATGGGAATTATGGGAAGTACATGGATTTGCCTAAACTTCGTCCTTTTTGGCTTCAAACGGCTTTGTGACTTAGTAAACTCGTCATTTTCAACAGTTTATTGCGTAATAAATAATTAAATAAACATCATTAAAATTGACCGACTGCAGGATTCGAACACAGGGACTCTAGTACAGAAGCCTGATATTGAAACCATTAAGCCACGGATGCATGTATCGACAAGCGAATGAAACGCACTTATGAATTTATCGCGGGCATGCCAGTGCTTTGAGACGCTTGGTGCGTTTCGATTTGGGCACATAGACAAGCTCAATCATTGCAATTAATAGCAATTGTGCGCGTTCCCCGGCGTCTTCTACACTTCGAAGAATATAGATTGCGCTGAAATATACGACAATAAGATTTATATAGCGTAATATACAAAGCCACAAGAACGTCTGAATCCACAAGCACGAAGATCAGACAAATCCATGTACTTCCCATCATTCCCATGGTAGGACAACGACTGCAGCGCCAGAGTTCCCTCTAGTAATTTTGTAGGAAACTCTATGGCTGTAGGGACGGGTTGCCGGCTCTCGTGTGACTTGAAAGCGATTTGCGACGGGGCTAAAGCTCATGACCGCGCGGGCCTCATCTTCAAAGCGATCTGCGATGTTTGCAGAGTGAGCGTAATGCCGGCAGCTTCGTATACGCTGTGCTTTCAACGATTCGTTCGCGCGGAAGTGAGACATACATGACGGTGAATTCGCCGTGCTGCTGCCGCGATTCCTCACTCCAGAATTTTCACGGCGAATTTCCGCGCTCATCGAGCGAGATGTGTTCATGTGAACCTGTGCGCGCGTGACACCGTGCTGGTTAATTTAGTTAAAACACGCTGACGGGCTAGTTGGATTGACTCCATGATAGAATGTGTAAGCGCGACTGAACAAGGACGTAGAAAAAAGTAGACACTCAAAGACAGCGCTGTCTCCTTGTGTCTGTTTCTAGGACATCGTTAAGTCACGCTTACACATTGTATCATTGTTAACTACGTTAGTAAGCGAATGCTTACAAGTTTATACGGCCAATAAAACTATTATCCTGACTTCGTACAGCTATCTACTAATTTGTTATCTCAATCCGTGCTTCGCCTTTCGGGCGGAACTGCGAAGTATTTTTTTAAATGTCCACAGCGTTCAGTTTTAATGTAGGCGATGTTTTATTTCGCAGCTCCGGTACTTGCTGCTGATGGCGTCATCTTCTGACATGTGTACCTGACTAAAGAACATCACACACAAATGTGTGTCAAATAAAAGTCGGGTGACGCGATAGTGCTGTCAAGCACCGAAAAACCAGCTTGTCGCAAAGGAAGCAATATCACATATTTTTTTCGTCGTATCACTTTCTTCTCTAGAAAGTTCTAATTTAAAGCACTTTATTCAGAGAACTGTGTGAAATATAACGACTAGTGGTGTCAGCGCCAGTCAGGAGTAGTAGGGGTGCCGTTAAAAAGAAATCGCAACTCGAAATCAACGCTAATAGGTTGACCAGCTTGAAAAATAAATCCGTTACTCTTGTGGTACCCCTAACGAGTGAACAACGCATACGGCTCTGGTGGGACGCTATCGAGAACCACGCGCAATTGGTTGATGACAGCGTGTCGGCAGAATGTGACCAAAAGCAGTGCGTTCGCCCAGCTTGAATAAACTACTTCCCTAATGTGCACCTGGTGCCTTAGATCCACAAGGGAGGCTAAATATCTTATTGTGGTGTGCGTTGAAGGGCATTGAATTGACTTTATTTCTCTACTCCCTTGAAGAGTGCGAAAATAAAAAAAAAATCGTAGATGATTACAATATTGGATAATGCGAAATTTGAGCGCAGCTGAATACGTGTTTTCATTTGGCGACATATTGGCTGACGAGGACAATCTGTGTCGTGCAGCACATTTGCAAACGGAGCGAAGTGTGGCAGCACTGCCTCGCTAATAGGGAGATCGCGAGAGGTAGCGCGTGGGTGACGCGTGAGCACGATTCACCGCAGCCGCCGCGGACAGACCTCCGCTCATGCAGCCCTTTGTTTCCATATATTGGTGGCGTCATCGATGAACAGACGACGCGCTACTCCGGCGCCGTCTCATAGCCATCGTCGCCGCAAAATCCGTCTTGCGCGACACAACGCATTTCTTCTCACGCTTTCGCCATACCCTCCGCTTTCTGCCTCATGATTGCGCTGCACCCTCCTCCTCCACTATCCTCTTCGCTGTCTCTGTGCTATCGCCGTCTGTCATCCACGCTCTGCATTCGCTTTTTCATTCTTCGCTATGCTCGTTCACTTGGTTACGAAGACACCGAGGTACGAAGCTGACGCTCGCCGCAGGAACAGGCACCTAAGAGCTGCGCTTTAGGACTGCATTAGTAGGCTTATGAACCCAGCGTCCCTTCCAGTTTGTGGCGGCAGTTGGCAATAGTACATGACGAATACCAAACAGAAATCAACTGGTAATTTGCCAAAATGTAACAGGTTTCAACAAGCAAGTAAGAGCACAAAAGGTAGTGCATGTTTTAACACAGAATAAGTGGGTGTAGGCAGTCGAAAGCAAGAACAGCATAAAGAGTAGTGAATCAAGAGAAACTAAATATTGCACACTATAATGCCCAAACAACACAGATGATTTCAGTGCACACTCAACTTTCAGACACAACGCAGCATATGCGAACACGTTACAGCACCGTTTAGCAACTGATATCGTTGAAATAAATAACTACGCGTAGCTACAACACAGCAGGAATCATTTGCATTACTCTGTTCTGAGAAGAGCTACCTTCCTCGACATCCGCTCCAAGTGAAGTCGTTTAATAAACGCGGCAGTGCATTGCCTGAGCTCTTACGACACGCGCCACCGAGCCTGCGTTGTGAAGAAAAGCGTTGGCCGAAATGATACATCTCACTTACCACAGTATCCTCTCGCGGAACCCTACTGTTCGCAGAGCCGCGACATGCCCTTGCTTTCGGCTCGGGAGGACCACCTCCTTCCAGAGGCTGCGCGTTGTTTCCGTCGAGAGCGAGCGGAGAGACAGCAACCGCTTTTTCCGGCGACGCTCCGCCAAGCCTTTCGCCTTCACCTTGCACGGGCGTCTTACGCGCCAGGGGCGTCGGTGAGAACATTTGTGCGCCGTGGAACACTTCGGCGATCACCTGCACAAGATGGGATGTATATTTACGAAGCTCAGAGAAAGCCAAATTATCATGCGAGTCAATTTTAAAGTGAAACTGCATTCGCCTGTTCCACCTTACTGGCTGCTATAGCATCTGTCTTGCACAATGGGCCGGTCTCGGAGATAGTGCAAACCGAGGCGACTGAGGTAACATGCATCATGCACGGGCTGCAACCGCGAGCTCCCACCGAATAATCGAATAATATCGAATAATCGAATCGAATAAAAACCGAATAAGAAACGAATAATCGACAGTCTTCAGTTTGAAACTTTCCAAGGTGATTGCACTTTATAACTCAGGTAATAAGTAATCACCCCTTAATTATGGCCCCATTTCTCTTACCAACATGCCTTCAAAATTCTTGAACATGTCATGTACTCGCACCTTGCTAACTTCTTTGATTCGAACTTTTTTTTAACTTGGTACAACATGGTTTTAGGAAGCCGCACTCTTGCGAGACTCAGTTATTGTGTTTTACTCACTCCATGACATGTTTTACTTACTCTTATCGACAATTGTTCTTTAGCTGATTTTGTCTTCCTACATTTCTCTAAAACACTCGACAGAACTAATTATTGCCTTCTTCTTAAACCAAGGCGCCTCAACATTGACGTAAATTTTCTCAGCTGCATGGAATCTTTTCTTAAGGGACGGTCGCAGCACGTGTTCGCTAACAATAACAATTCATCGTTGACATCTGCCGCGTCAGGTGTACCACGGTTATCCGTCGTGGGCCCTCTTCTCCTAGTTTATAATGATGCCCTCCTGAACTGCGTCACTTCCCCTATCCACTTATTCATTGAAGACTGCGTTATTTATCGCAAAATAGTTGACCCTACCGATGTTTCTGCTTTACAAATTGTCTTGAATAGTATATTTAAATGGTGTACTACATAGGCAATGAATTTAAATGTTAAGAAATGTAAAGTTATGCGACTATCGAGCACTAACTTCACTACCTGTATACTTGCTATAAAATAAATACTCCTTTAGATTCCCTTACCTCTTACAAATACTTAAGGTGTCTATATATCTAATGATCTTAGCTGAAAGTATCATATCGATTACATAGTTTACGAAAGTTATCGCATTCTTGGTCACCTGCGCCGAAATATTTTTAAAGCGCCTGTTTTTGCTAATCTACAAGACATTAGTACGTTCAAGATTAGAATATGCTTATGCAATTTGGGAACCCGGTTTCACGAACTTAACATCCTCATTCGAGATGGTCCAAAATAATTCGGCGCGTTTCATTCTTTTCAATTACAATCGAAATAGCAGTATAACTTCAACGAAACTAACGCTGCCATTGCCATCTCTTGAGTACCGTAGGAAAGTGTCTCGCCTTAGCCTTTATCATCATGACCGATTGAAGCCTGATTTCATTTCTCAACCATTTAATCGCTTATCCCGCATCGACTATCCTTACGAAGTAAACTTTATCAGTTGCAAAACCAATGCCCTTTTTTCATTCGGCGCGTTTCGTTCTTTCCAATTACAATCGTAATAGCAGTATAACCTCAGTGAAACGAAAGCTATCGTTGCCATCTCTTGAGTTCCGTAGTAAAGTATCTCGCCTCAGCCTTTTCCACAAAATTTGTTATCATGACCAATTGAAGCATGATTTCTTTCCTCAGCCATTTTATCGCTCATCCCGCATCCTTACGAAGTAAACTGTGTCACTTGTAAAACCAACGCCCTTTTCTATTCTTTCCTACCTCGTAACAGAGTAGAATCGCCTTCCACCCGACATAGCGTTAATGCCAGATCACGACTCATTTTGTTCATCTCTCGCGCAATATCTTGATGTTGATCCCTAGCATTTTATTTTTGAAGGCACTTACCAGGTTTTTAGTGGGCTGTGTTCTAGGTATTTGTTGCTCCACTTGTATTTATTATTTGAGCTACTGTGGTAGCATTGTTGCTTATCACCGTTTATTCTCTTTATTAATTGCTTCTTAACATCTAGTTGGCTCTTTATTTTTGTCTTGTAGTTGGCTTTCTGTGTTGCCTTTTGTTTCTTTAATTTTAGTTGCGTTTGTTAATTTTCTCTATATGTTATGTACCCCTTCCCTATGTAATGCGTATGCGCTTGAGTGTAATAAAATGAAGTAAAAGTAATATAAAATCGAATACGAAACAAACAGTTGAGACTACTTCGTATTCAAAATTTCGAATAATTGCGCATCCATAAATGAAAGCCGATGTTCAATGTACTGTACTACTGTACAAAGCGTCTCCACATGGCCTCGAGCTCCATTATTTTTCCTTCACACAAAGCGAAGGAGAAGCCGGAGAAAGCTATTTACATTTTGCTTCTGGCGTTCTATTCAAGCACATTACATTTTACACATGTAAACAAACGGGAAAAACAACAATATTATTTTGAGACGAGAATTGCTGTGGAATCATTTCGATTGTTTCGTTTCGCTGCGTTTGAGCTGGCTTTCGTTGTGGTCTGTCAGTGCTCCTGTTACATATATATATATTTTTGCGCATGTGAAGGCCGAGATCATCAGCCCTCCCGCGGGCTTATTGTCAGGAAACCTTCTTTTTTTAATTTTCAGCGAACTGATTCGCATTCAAACATTAATTATACATTGCAGATGCGCCCTATCTCCTGTCACTGAAACTTCTCGGCACCTGGTACAGCATCTAAACGCGAAACCATTCACTGAATCTTCGACTTCTTCCAAATGTCGAATCAAGTTGGCATTCGCCGTCAGCAGCGAAGCCGACCACACCATCAGCAGCAACCCACCTGCAGCTGGCTGGCGGTGGTCCTGCGGAAGCGGATGGACCTCTTGAGTGGCACCGGGCGGCGCGATGAAGGCGCCGCGGGGGCCACCAGTCGACTGGACGCGGTTCGAGCCCTATGCAGCTGCGCCGGCGAAGGGCGTCGGCGCTGGACCCGTGGCTCTGCCGCCGAAGCGGTCCCCGTTGCGGACGAGATGGTGTCGTCCCGCTCGGCTTCGCCGTCCCGGCTGCTCTCGGACTGAATCTCCGCAGGCGTTCGGAAGTCGCTCGACAGGCATGCGTGGCTACCTTCACCGCTGGGCGGGAGCTGCACAGAGACGGAAGGGCCTGTTTTAAAGCGAACTCTCTTGGGAGAACATGCCTGAAATGTGCTGAGCGTGGCTGCATCTGCTGCTGCTGCTGCTGTTGTCTTGCTGAGTAGCTCACTCACGGGACAACGCTCATATAACGAACCGGGCTTACACGTAGCTCCATCTGCGCTACCCCGACACATGTGCCGGTGGCCGGATCTGTTGTGTACGGGATCACGCAGTGAAGCACCATGCTAAATATCATATGTGCAACAAGTATGCACATTCAACCTCATAAATTCTTTAGTAAAGCGAAGCTTTTTATCACTTTTTTTCAGGCTTTCGCAATGTCTTCTCGGTCGGCTCCTTGAAGAGTAATCAGGTCCGGTCCTTGAGGCAGTCGGGCGATCGCAGTGATCATTTTAATGAATGGGGGACTGATCCCGCACACAGCAAATTCCGCCACCGCGTGCAACCAGGTTGGTCACATGCTGTGTGTTTCCGTGTTTTGCCGATTTCCTAGGAATGCACGTAAACGCGTTACTGAAGATGAACAGTTTCATAGTATTTAACTAATCGGCCCACGACCAGCTTCATTTCGCACAGATTCCAAAATGTGCGTTGGACCTGTATAAGCTTTTTCAAACCTCCACCTGAATTACATTGCACCAAGTTAGCGCTTCGCGAACACTTGGTTGGCTGACAAAACATGCTCTTGCGACAATTTCGTTGCCTGCTCGTCAGTATAACCCGGTGCACTTGGTAATACAGCAAGAAAGGCTTAGCATTAATAGTGCGACATGAAGTCGCCGAAGCCGTTGAAGCTGCTCATAACAAGCCCGCCCCCGTGTCAGCGACTGACAAAAAGAGTTGCGGATAGAAAGGTATTGCGCGGTAATCATTCCTGGATATACTAACTGCAGCAACCAGCGTATCCTTGAAATTTTCGCAGCGAAAATACACGTTAGAAAAAACAAATTCCAGTTATGATCGCATTCCGACGTTCTGTCGCTATGTAAACTGCGATTCGCGAGATGCACATTTAACGCAATCCAGGCTCGGTTATCCACAAGCTATTTAGACTTTCGGAATTGCAGCTCATGTATACACAGCAAAAAGCTTCATAAGACGCCCATACAAAAAACAACTACGAATTTTCTTCGAAAAATTTAAGAGGTCTATAGTTCGGGTATATAGGCGATTCCTTCTGGCAACGACATATAAATTTTGCGGGAAATATTTGACAACGTTTTCTAATTGCGTAAATATTATGTGAAATTGTAATGTGTAACTGAAATCGATTGAATTTTGGATAACGATTATGTCACTTTTTCTGTAGCATGCAGAGTAGTGATGAATAGCATAACATTTATTTTGACTTACGCAGCGTTACGAAACTAAGTTATTTTGGTTAGCTGACTTTGAGGAAAGCATATATAAACAGAAAAAAATATGTCTGTCTATTATGGGTAACTAAGACACTTATAAGAACCTCATCCAAAGAAAAATAATTTAGATGGCCGCACGGAGGACTTCTCCTTCCATTTGTTTTGCATATGCAACAACAGAATATACCTGCACCATGCATAAGTTGGGGAGAGAAGAGCATCGTTTGCGCCACCATACATGTCTGACGAGACGTATTTGGAGAAATCCTTGGATCTGCACTCTTATGATCTACAATGTACAAGACCACTTATCCGGTACCCTTTGGACAGCTGCTTAGATTTGTCCGAATGATACTTACATCAAAAAGCGCTTAGGAAATCACAGGCTCAGAAGACTCTGAAGGATTTTGTTCACCACGCTTCATACCAGTAAACCAAATAATATTTTTTTTCTTTTTTTCAGATTAGCGCCAGAATATGCTTTTACGGTTTTCCTCACAGCTAGGAATTTTGCATTCGTACAGTTTACGTTATGTCTTGATAACCTTGGGCATAAGCTGTTCTGCTGTTTTGGAGAATGCTTTTAACTGCATCTTTTTATTGCATCTTTTCGCTGCAATTTAGCCCTTTTTGCTCTATTGGCCGTGAAGTCGGGGTGCTTAGATATGACATGATTCCCCATAAATTGTAATTAGATACTTATAATGGTTGCTTTATACCTTGGTTATTTAAAGTTGTATTGTAAAGGTTGGAGAACGACTCATCCATGTTCGAGTTCAGTTCATAGGTCGCTGCAGGGTATGCCACGCTTACAAAGCATGACGTTATTTGCCGTGCGAATTGATAGTTAGCCTCTGCTGCGACAATAATGGGGGAAAAAGACGCACAAATAAGCATTGCTCTGCGCTGCCTTTGCTTCTGGCTCTAAAAGGACACCTTAGAGCTGAGGCAATTGTAGGCCAATGATATATCCATAGGCTGGTCAATGGTATATACCAATGACCTGTAAGAGCCTCTGTTTCAAATGTTTCTGTTATTTAGAGCCAGAAGCGAAAGCAGCGCAGAGCAATGCTTATTTGTACGTGTTTTTTCCCACCATTGTTGTCGCAGTTGAGGTAAACAATCAACGCGCAGGACCCATACAAGATGGCAAGCTCGCAAATAACGTCCCGTTTTCGCAAGCGTGGCATCGCAATGCCACTCAACCTTGGGGAGTGCGATGAAGCTGGTTGACAAAACACACGCATAAACTAAGCACGCAATAAATGTCTCCAAATCACCCTTTCAAAGCATTGGGCGAAGCGAAATTCACGGAGCGTGATGCTTTGCGTGACAAAAGGCTAACGCGTAAGAGAAGCGTGCAAAAAGTGTCCCCAACTCACGCACGCACAGCGTTGCAGGATTAAGAGTGTAGCCCGGCTATGGCGCCGCGTGCGCCTACCTTGGACGTAATCTTCGGCGGGTGCTAATGTAAAGCGAACAGATAAGTCTGATGGCTGCATCTGCACTGTGTTCGAGTGCGCATATAGTGCCTGGAGGTCACGTATATATTATAAGCCCAAATTTTCGAGACGCGTTGAAAGGAGAGGTAGCAGAAGCGTTCGGTTTCCTCAATTTGCGCTCTTCATAACGCCAGCTTTGGGATCAGCGAGTGTTCGCGGTTATCGATTATCATGCTCGATAACTAATTCAGTAAGCGAATGTTTACTGTAGATAAAACAATGGACTTTACTCATGTAGTTGTGTAGCACTTTGCTCTCGCTATCGATGCTTGGCCTTTATGTAGGCGAAACTGCGACTTTTCGATTGGCTGACGCGACTCGTAGCTTTAGATACATTGAACGAAGGTGGTGCAATGTGGTATAGGAGCGTTGTTGTTGGAACTGAGTCGGCTGCTCACCTCCGTGGAGTGTTCGTGTGATTCCATGAGAGGCGGCAGCGTGGCCGTTGTTCTAGGCGCCGGCACTGCAACTGTCGGCGCGCAGGGCGGGCTCGGCAAAGGCATCGCCTGGGCGGGAGCCACGGCCGTCTCGACGTTAGGCCTGGGCGCCCCGAGTCCGGCCCCCAGTTCAACGACGGTAAAGGGCGCGAATGTGTTGGCGGCGGCTTTCGGCCACCGCGGACCCACTGCGAGGCCGGGCAGGGCTGGCGCCACGAAGCCGTACTCTCGTTGCAGGGTCCGCTCGCGTCGGTGATGCTCGTTGCCCAGCTGGGTTACCTGCACAAACGCACGGTCAAGGTCACGACGCTTAAGGCAGTAGTCCTGCTTGATTAACATAATCATTTCTCACCGGCTAACTGCCTTGTTTTTCGCTTTCTTACTTATCTCCAACTCCTATTTCTCACTTTAAATACAATCATCCGTTGGTATAGGCTCATATGGGCGAAAGAGCAACGCCAATGGCTTTAAGGATTAGGCGTTTAGTGACCGTGAGCTGCGAGTCGCTCGTGCGTACATGTAGTAGCACACTCTAAAAGAGTGTTTCTTGAACAGGTAACGGCACATCCACGAGCGAATACGCCGTTGGTCTGACTGTCACTGATCGCATACTCAGGGCTTTGTGTTGGTTATACTTGAGACAGGGATAAATAAAGAGTAGGTGGTTCAGGTCAGTGCAAGCGTTTTGTGTACAGTGGGACAATCTGTCATCGCTCCCTGGGAGGAGCTGTACTGTCTACGGCGGCTGACGAGCCCCGTGGTGTCTCAGTGGCCACGGAGCGCTGCTGCTCAAGCAAGAGTTGACAGGTTTTACTTGCCGGATGCGGTGGCCGCATTTCGATGAGGGCAAAATTCAAGAAAGCTTTCGCAGACGGGCAAAGGTTGAAGAACCCCAGACAGACAAAATCAAACCGGAAGCGGTAGAATGGCAGCGCTACGCGGAAACAATCCACTGTTTCGAGTTGTCCGCTTTTCCATCTTCTGCGCTACAAAACACCAGCTAAGGCACATCAGGGATTCACTCGACAAGAAATGCTATCTTTCGCAAGACTGCCGTATTCTTGTCTATTCTTTGTCACGAATACATCACACTCGAATGACATTACCGCGTTCTCGTCAGTGCGAAAAATGTTTGATGCTCAAACGTTCCGCATAAAAATCACGTTCCGCGGCGTTTGTGCCCTGGCCTATAGCCTATACGTCAGAGGAGGTCCACCTTGACTTCACGAGTACCACTGGTGGCGCTGAAGACACCACATACCGATTTAAATTAAATTATGGGGTTTTACGTGTGAAAACCACTTTCTGACTATGAGGCACGCCGTAGTGGAGGACTCCGGAAATTTCGACCACCTGCAGTTCTTTAACGGCCACCTAAATTTAAGTACACTGGTGTTTTCGCATTTCGCCCCCATCGAAATGCGGCCGCCGTGGCCAGGATTCGATCTCGCGACCTCGTGCTCAGCAGCCCAACACCATAGCCACTGAGCAACCACGGCGGGTATACATACCGATTTACAGTAAAGTCAATGTAATGAAAGAGCGGTCATTCTAAAATGTTCTAGCCTTTTATGTCAGTTGATTAACGGCGGTTAATTAATTTGCTCCTATTACAGGAACAGGACCAAGAGCAAAACACAGCTAATCATGGTGAGGGCTCCCGCTGTGGTTGGCGGTCAGCTGTTATAGAGCGTTTACGCAATGCACAACACAATAATATTACAGAACATCAAGGCGATCAAATAAACCTACGCACCGTGAGAGGAAATATTATGCTATACTAACGTGAAAACATCCAATTACGTAGAGTTCCGCAAAAGCATCACAACCCAATAACATTTTGTCTGAGAAAAGTTATTCGTCTATATAAAATCTAAATTGAACGCTTCGCTGTATGTGAAACATCACAAAAGTAAAAATAAGTCCGTGATGTGGACAATGTTTGTTCACTACGTACGCAGAAGGCAAAAGTGCGCCGATCGAGCCCTTCAATTTGAATTTCTGGAGAAGCTAGCAGGCTTACCTTTAGCCTGTTGAGAATCTCGGCCAGGTTTTCGATATCAGTGGAGGATGGTGTACTTTCAACAGATTGTCCTGCCTTCTCATCGCAATTGGTGACATCTGTCGGGGCCTCAGCAGCAGACGCTTCGCACCGATCGGCCCCGCTGGCTGCTGCTGGCGCCTTGATTTCCACAGCTCCTTTGGGCGAATCACCTACTAGGACCACGGACGGCACATGTAACAAGTACATTTAGATGAAATAGTACGCACTGCCTTCCGAGAGATTCGATTAGAATATCTCGAACTTTTGTTTTCGTGCAAATAGCGTTGGACGTCATTGCTGGTGTTTTTATTTTTTTGTTCGCATTGATTACATTTTAGTTAATGCAAACAACGCTGTAGTTAGTTTTACCGGCCGTACAAGCACGACTTTGGAAGTAGACTTAACTTCATGAAGAATCTGTATGAAATGGCGGTGCTGGGCATTGGCATGTTAGTCGACGATAGAGGCATTTGTTGTTATTTGTCATGCCTTGTCTATCGGCGCATTGCCTCTTGGGAAGAGGGCCTCGCGCAAGGCTGCCGGACTTTTCAAGGCAGTATTAAACTTACAGCACGTCTTAGTGGCGTTCCCATTAAGATAGGCTGGTGCCACTTGTCTTCATAACAAGTGGGAGTGCCAGAAGTCACTGCTTGTCATAACGTGGCGAGAACCATTTTCACTTTAGCTTTATGACGAAGGTTTAAGGGGGCACTGAAGAGAAACACTAAATCAGGGGGGGGGGGGGAGTTGTTCTGTAAGATTCCATCCAGTGGAAACGTCCATTTCGTCTACTGCTCAAGTTCTGATTGCCTGGGCTAGTAGCGTAAGCATCAGGAAGGAGCATGTACTCCAGCCAATCTGCACTTCAGCAACAGACAAAATGGATTCAGGATACCTTGCAGGATACACCCCCCCCCCCCCCCCTGCCCTCATAGCTTAATAAGGTGTTCTTTAAGAACTTCAATTTTCTCAGTATCTCACTAGGAGGCTGACTATTACATGAGAGAGTGAAAGCAAAAGCTAAATATCTTTTTGTAAAAAATTTCGCGATAGAGCCCCAGCGCCGTCACATATCAGTGTGACGTCAGAAACTTTAAGGTATTTCGTACCTTAATTGGGCCACTGTGGCTTAGCAAAACCTATTGAAACTTGCTAAGTTAAATCTCTGGCTTATTTGGAATATATGCGGTCATTCTTGACGATAAATAAATCACCTCCACCTGAGCAGACGCCATCAGCATCCGTGAAGTCATGGCGCGCTAGTGCAGTAACTTGCAGACGTCATCGCCACCTGCCTTTCGGTTTTCTTTAGTTTTTTTTTGCGTGTTTTCTGGCTCAAAAACGAATTTCTCCAGGGTACGAGATGCTTTACTTTTTGTAAAGGTGATTGTGTAAGGGTGATTTACTGATACAGCTCAAATGGTTTTTCTTGTTACTGCCGTGGTAGATCAGTGACTATGGCGTTGCGCTGCTGAGCTCGAGGTCGCGGGTCCGATACCGGCCCCAGCGATCACATTCCGACTAGGGCTAAGCGCAAAAGCGCTCGTTCACCATGCATTGGCTGCACGATGAAAAATATATATAAATAATTAAACCTACGTGGAGGAAGATAAATCGGAGTCCCGACTAAGGCATGTAGCATAATCATATAGTAGGTTCGGCACGTAAAGCACAACATATTTTTGTCTTCCTTTAGTTTTTCTCTTTTAGTGTCGATTTAAGATCGTCCCATGACTCTCCCATCTAGCATTTTGTTTGCTTTCTTCGTGATAGCTTACGAACCTCTGGGTGCTTCCTCGACGAGCACCGACAACACTTCCAGGCCAGCGGAAGGCGAGGAGTGTCTCGGTGATTGGACCGCCATCTTTTCCGCGGACGGAACAACCCGCAGCGCCGCCTCAACGGCTGTTGCACTGGTTGAGGCGCCCTCTGCGTCGCGCGCTACCGCCGTGGCGGCGCCAAGCGGATGCGAGAGCGGAGCTGCAGCGCCGTCGCTCGGAGACTTCCCGCGCAAGACGGTCGCCATGAACTCGGCGACGAGGCTGGCGTCCTGCTGCTCTTGGGAGTCGGCGGCGTCTGCGTTTTCACCCGCACTTTGAAGCAGGGCGTCGGCGTCGCGCAGCAGGCCGCTGCTGATGTCCGGTTTGGGCAGCACTTCGAAGCTGGGCGAGGACGAGGACAAGAAGGAGAGCGGGATGGAGGCAGACTCCGCGAGGTAGCCTTCCTCGGGCCCCACGAAGGGAGTGCCGAGACCGAGCCGGTTGCGCGCGCCGCGCGACAGGGACTGGGCCCGGGGGTCTCCGGCCCTGCGACGCAAAGCAGCGCGCCGGAAAATTCGTGAACGGGAAACACCTGCTTTCGAGGAGGGAACGGGAAAGAGGTTAAAATGAGGTGGCGTATGAGCGGGCCCAAAAAAAGAAAAGAAAAATCAAGCAAGTGGGTCATCATGATTAGTCTATTTCAGGATGATCGAAAGGTATAAACTGCCAATATAGTTGAGCATGTATGTCGGAAACTTCGCGCTGCTCATAATTTGGTCGGCATTCTACGTAGTTCTGTTTTTATACATATTTTGCTGCTTTACTGAGAACAGCAGTTATAAGCCTGCCGATAATATCGATTAATGTGAGCTAGAGGTCGTGTTTCCGTTCTTCAAGCCTTGCTTAAGGCACCAAGTGGCCTGACATAAACGAATATCGAGGCAGGTAGTTTGCCTCGAAAGCACTACAAGAAATCCTTTTTGTAAAAGAAGACTGGGCATGGGTACCTGTCTTCCTAAGTGGGCACTTCAATCTTGCCGACCAGCAAATCATATGCTCATGCGTTTTCAAGAGCCCCGTTCTAAGCCCCATGCATAATGCGAGAGACCCCACTGCCTACACGCAGAGTAATGCTTTACATCGAGGTCACTTAAGATTTCCCGTTTCTTCCCAGCAAGGTAATGGGTTGTGATTGGTAGTTCTGTTTGTACTGTATATCTTTTTTATAATAAAAGAGGGACATGGGCGTCCGAATCGTCTGTATCTTCTACCATCGCCATTTTCTATGCACACTAAACAGCGTAGTATACTTTGCATAATTACACCTTTTGCACCAGCCAAGTATTGTTGTGTAACTTATGAATGAAGGATTCGGTAACAGGCCTTTACGAGCATTTTATAACATGCTAAGGATATTCAGAACATCTAGACATACAGCTGCTTAAGTAGTCGACCTAAAGTGGCGGCATTTCACTATATGCCAAATGCCAAATGCAATTTTTAGAAGTGCTTGTTCGAAATGAGTAAAAGCAAGGCTAAGACAGTCGATAGGAAGAAAAACAAGCACCTCCCCCCGCCCCCTCCTCCCCGTCAAATCTCGTTTAAACCAAGAAGACAGCACGGAGACGAACTCTTTTCGAAGCCTTCGTATGGCATTTGTGTTCAAGCCAGAAAAAAAATGCAATAAGAAAATATCGAGCAAAGCCTATGCGATAATGTGTAAAATTACAGCTTAATCAAAGCTATAACTGCTGTCGGACAATAACGTATCCTTAAACGTTGCGCAGCAAACTTCTGATGTGCCTATCAAGATAGTGATTAAGCCATGTAAGTATCGTCCATACACTATACTCTTGCCGTGACCGGATAAGATGCAGCCCCACAGGTGAGAGCGAAGCAGTGTGACTGAAGAACAATATGGATGGAAGAATCAGTTAATCAGCAGTCGATATGAACAAGAGACGTTTAGAGTATTGGAGAAAAAAAATGCAAGGAAAAGATTGATAGGTCCGGATGTGCTACAGGCATAGGTAACAGTACAAAGTAGATATAGAAGCTTCCAGAAAGATAAATAAATATTAAGGAGGTGTAGGGAAAATGCTAGACTGAAAAACCTGTATAATACACCTAATTAACTCAAGTAGCCTAGGTCAGTATTTATCACGCCCCGTTTCAAAGGGGTGCCAATATATAATCATCCTAATCATAATTTCTGTTACCTTCTAACTTAACGTCACCTACTGAACTGGGAAGCTTTGATCCATTGCTCTCGATAACAGCAATCACTCTACGCCTATGTTCGCTTGATTTGAGTCAAAATAGAGCCTATAGGAAGCTTCGCTGTATGCTAAAGTTTTGGTCATAATGCTCAATTCTCTCGTCTTACTTGGAGCACAGTGAAGTTATATTGACGGCATCTAACAGTAGTGAGCGCGCAGATGTATCGAATAGGGAAAATGACTTGCAATATCATTTATGATTTGCCTTACATGTGAAGTAAATAGGTTTACCATCCAGGAACGCATACCTGGTGTCTGCCTCATCCTTTGTGACACCCGCGATTTCGTTAGTCTGTTCGGTACGCGCAGGCTCCGACTTCTCAGACAGCCGGCGTCCACTGGAAGCCGCATTCGCCTCGGTGACGGCATCAGGCGCGTTCTGGCACAGCCAACGCGTCTCCGCCTTTAGAGAGCCGACCTTCATGCCCCGCTCGTGTTCCGGAAAGGTCGTGCTAGGCTTCGCCGCGACTTGTCCGGGCGTATTCTCTTCGTTCAGGTGTGAGGGCCTGGCCACGGACACTGTCGACACTTCGTCCAGGAAGGTGACGTTCTTGCTCTGGCGGAAGGACGAGAAAAGCGTCCTTCCCGACGGGTCGTCGTCCCACCCATTTTTTAGCCCTTCCTTCATGGCGACTTGCTTGCCAGCCGCAGCCGCAGCTAGACTGCTTCGGCGATCCCAATTAGACGTCGACGTTCCCCATTCGATGGGCAGTGACGAACCGTCGTCCACGGCACAGCCATCGCCTGTCCGGGATGGAAGGCCCTCGCGCCGCTGCGAATTGATCGCCGTAAACGGAAGGGACGTCCTCTGGGGCTGCTTGGACGACTTCGACTGCGAAGCGGGATTGTAGTCGAGGACCCGCACGAAGATGTTGTCTTCGTCGGAACTGTCGGCGCTTGACGAGAGCAGCTTGTTCATGAGCAGCAAGGTTGACAGCCTCGACGGCTGCGGCGGCGCAGTGGGACGGGCGGACGACTTGTCCAGCATCTGAGACGACCTTGCGAAAGGAACCGGAGGCGAGAAGCTCGACGTCCGCATTGCCGTGGTCGTGCTCGTGGGTCCCGGAGAGAAGGCGTCCGGTCGCAGCTGGTCCGGCGGTACGCGAAGCAGACGCGTCGAGGGAAACGATGGCGTCGGCGCGCTGGTCCTGTTGTTCTGAAGGGACAGGTTGGGCTTCTTTGGCCGCAGCGACTTCAGCGGTCCGTTGCGCACCGAGATGGAATTGCTGGGCACTTTGGTGCGCGGAGAAAACGAAGAGGACGTGGGCCTTTGGTCTTGTCGCCGAGTAGCGCCGGCGGTACTGTTTTTCTTGTCGTCGCTGGGAAACAACCTGGGTAAAACGATATGAGAACTGGAAATTTGAAGTACACTGGCGGATGAAGATGGATAACCGCCATCAGCGACGTTTTGTTGCTCATGCGTGCTTTTTACAGTATTTAGGGGGGTCGTTCATATGTAGTGATGGTGCACGATTTAGCGGTGCTACAGATGCAACAAGCTCGTCACATGTTGTTCCGTCTGTAACCTTTCACGATGAAAGAATGCTACGTATAAAGCTATGAAAGAGCGTAGTAAGCGAACGTTATATTTTTTTCGAAATATGATATACTTGTTTTATTTTACGTTTGCCTAAAACGTTGTCTGCGGTAACATTACAAGAGACTTTAGTAAATGATCACCTAAAAGTACATTTTCGCCATTAAGTTTTTATTCGTTCAGTGACACAACTCAAATACACAACTCGGCCAGACGAGGTTTTGTCAAACTTTCAACTATTGATTTCTGTTTGAGAAGTTCCAGCTTACATTATGTGACTGACACAGATCTCTAGCAGGCGTGTTTGCCGAGACCTTACCTTCGGAATATAAATGCACCTCCAATGCCAGCCACGACGATGATTAAAAGTGAAGTCGGTGTCACCGCAGCAATCCACTTGCCTAAGTCTGGTTTCGCTGCAAAGATGTGTAAATGTGTGGTTAGGAGAACTCAGTGCATTACATCGATAAAAGATTTTAATTGGAATTGTCGTTACGTGCCAACACAGACGTGGTGTTGGCAACTAAAAAAAAGAAAACGGGAAACAAACAGCTCGATCCACCAACCCGCCCCAAATTAAAAGAGATCAAAGAAAGAAATAGTAAGTGAATAATGACCCGGAAAATTCAATTTACGTTCAGAAATATGTTGAGCATATTAACTTAATTGCGGCTACATGAAATGATTAGTTAAGATAATGTCTGTATTAGAGATGTTCATGAGTGGCGGGTTTTGAAAAAGTTCTACTTCGTAACAACATATATTCTGTCAGTTCAACTCATTCAGAATTTTCAGCAATCCACCTCGAAGAAGCCACTACTGCTATATCCATTATTTTGGAACATTGCGCATACTCCACTGACTTCATTCTCCAATGTCATGTTCCTTTGCCCGTAGAAGTGGCGAAAGGTATAATTGCTCCGAAATTTGAATGCTCAAATCTTCACAAGTTTCTAGAACATGCTTGAAGGAAGTGGTTTACCCGTGGTAAATGAAATGATAAGCGAGGTACAGTTTGAATGTGAGGATGATGGCAATTATGTTTCTTAGGTTCAAAAGGTCGCGCCTAATCAGTATGCTTGACAACTGGAGCACGGTGTCCATGATAAATGCATGGCGAATTGCTTAAACACATCAAAAAGAAAAAAAAATTCACACGACATAAAAATCACCGAGAACTGTTTCCATTCGCAACAGAATCCTCCCTCTTAAAAGCGCAAAATATCGCTTAACTCTTTAGTTAAGTTACTAATCTAGGGTGTCCACCTTTTCTGTTCTTTTATTTTTCCTGTTGATGCAAGCTAGCTCCGCATATTCTCCTGAGTTCCGAGGTGTATTAAAGTTCACGGATTTTTTGTGAGCTTTTCAGAAATTGATGTTTACGTTACAGAGACGAAAAGTGAATTTTAGTATGTCACAATTATGGGCAATTATGATGTCCAATATATTGGACACTAGAACTCTACCTGGTTATTTTTGAGCTAGTGGGTATGCAGTAGCAAAGGTCAAATTTAATATTAAAAATGGCTTCAAAAGTGCAAAATCTGTTTATTAATCAATATTTCACCACAGAAAAAGAACGAGCGGTAAATTATGAGAAATAGAACTTACGTTTTCGGCTGTCGCCGTAGAAAGCCGTGCTGTTGAATGCCGCCATTGAAAACACCCCTGGTGGCCAAACTACTAATGCATTTTCAACAAAACTTCATAGGTGGCGCTAGTAAGTGTCTAAAATATTGGACAATTCGGTTTTACAGACTAAAACATGCTGTGGCTTGGGTAGTGGTGGAGTATTTGATGTCCAATATATTGGAAAAATGCCCCATAGCCAGAACTCAGGAGGGTATTGACTTTATAAAGGCGAATGCTTTCAAGATTTCGCTAGTTCAAGATCGCTGGCACAGTTGCACGTGTAGCAAAACTTTTTTGACAAAGATTGCCTCAATGGCCGAATAGACTGTAGACCTGAATGTCTTTGACGGAAAGAAACTAAAGTTCTGTCCCTAGGGATTTCAAGCATGGGATAGAAGATTTTATGTGCGACAAGTTAATTGCATGCTAGAGACGAAGTGCTACGCTCTCTTTTTACAGAGTGCCATGTAGGTGGAAGGGGTGGTCGCCTGGAGCGACCATCATGTTTGAAGAGTCTTGTAGGACTGGGGTTTATGATTTTTTCGCTGAATATTTCGCACAAAAGTGTTTGCGGAAATACAATCGCATTTCGATAATTTCCCAAGCGTAGTAGTTTCCACGGAAGATCAAATCACAGAGATTACGACTTTGATCCACACAATATAGCAATCTGAAAGCGTGAAGACCCGGCACAAGAAAAGCCACTTAACACCAGGCGGTAAAAATCAACTGCCAGATAGGCTGATGAAGATGACGTTCCTTTCATGAGTGCGATAGTACCTGTGTGTAGTCCGTTCTATTAAAGCAGTGGCGTAGGCAGAAAGTATTTTCGGGGCTGGGTTGGGGCTGGAGGGAACCCGCTCGACCGGTGATGGAGAGGGGAGGGGAAGGCACGTGCCCGTTGTACCACCTCCTGGCTAAGCCACTGCATCGCTGAACTTCCTATGGTTCTTATTAAACTTTTGCGCGCACAAAGACTGACCAAATCGCTCAAGACGTAACGCTTTTGAACTTCTTATCATGCAGAGGAGTGCCACTTTCCATTCAGAAGATAAAGTATAGTCGAAATGCAATCCGCAGTTCATTTTCGGAAGCCATCTTCGAAGCAGATGCTCGTTTGAGATGAATCCCCATGCTCAGCTGTGGAGTAAATTTCACACGCTAACTACATTAGAGGAAATGCATTCCTTTACGGGGCCTCCGTTACCGAAACGGTCCAGATCCCTCAAGAGAAAAGTATATAATAGCTGTGTCTTACCAGTACTCACCTACGGGGCAGAAACCTGGAGGCTTACGAAAAGGGTTCTACTCAAATTGAGGACGACACAACGAGCTATGGAAAGAAGAATGATAGGCGTAACATTAAGGGATAAGAAAAGAGCAGATTGGGTGAGGGAACAAACGCGAGTTAATGACATCTTAGTTGAAATCAAGAAAAAGAAATGGGCACGGGCAGGACATGTAATGAGGAGGGAAGATAACCGATGGTCATTAAGGGTTACGGACTGGATACTAAGGGAAGGGAAGCGTAGCAGAGGGCGGCAGAAAGTTAGGTGGGCGGATGAGATTAAGAAGTTTGCAGGGATGGCATGGCCACAATTAGTACATGACCGGGGTTGTTGGAGTAGTATGGGAGAGGCCTTTGCCCTGCAGTGGGCGTAACCAGGCTGATGATGATGATGATGATGATGAACACAACGAGTGAGAGCCTTATGTAGACGTCACGATAGGTCTACTGGGCTGCAAGCACCGTCCGAAAGGGTTCACATGGTGGTGCGCTATACGAGCGGCGAAAGATCACAACCCTCGTGCGAGACATGCAATGCCGTCTTACTCCTGCGTGGAAACATGGAGTGTTTTGCTGGCTCCCACCAAATAAATCTGCTGAACACTTAGTGCATGATGATCACGTCAGGTCCTGCCTGATCCCGCCCGATAGAAAAGAGAAAATATTTATTGGTTTCGAGAATAGCATGTTAGCGAGTTTTTAATAATGAGATTCCGTTTTGACTGGTGAAATAAATTTCCGTGCATGAAATAGTTAACTTTGAGAAAGAGCCCCCAAGCTGGCGTCATTGCGCGAGAAGTCCCCGAGACAACGTAGTCCGTGGCTCTGTGCATTTCGCTAGTGTGATAGAGTGAGATGGCGTTCGGTACTCCGGAGCATTCAGTATCCGTATTTGTCATCAGACCCGTCTGGAAGTTCCACGTGACGAATATGGAATAAGTCTCTTTGTGACTTGACGCCTCCTCGCGTCGACAAAATGTAATCGCGCACATCCGATACACACGTCGGAATCGATGTTTAAGGGAACTTTTTTGAATCGTTTAGATTAACAGCTGCGCAAAGAGGCACATCATGCGTTTCATTGTATTTTATTTTTGCCTAATTGTTCCATGTACCACAGCTGTGCTGGAGAACATACTCTATGTGCACTAGGAAAGACAGCGATGACGAGCACAGAGAATTAAAGAGGCGAATAATCGAAGTGCGCATGCTACATCTGAGCGACTGCAATGTGAATTACGTAGATCGGCCCGCCCACTTCTTTTACTGCAAGGCCTCCGGGATTGAATCGCCTTACAAACAGCAGTAAAGTTTTGCGAGGAAATGTGCATTCGTGCAAGGGTGCGTCCAGGAGGTCACTACCACTTTTGATCGCTTAGTATACTGCATCGAACCCGTTTCGATTACACCGTGTCCGGGGAAGCAGCCCAGTTTACTGTTAGGCTGCCTCAGAGTAGGCGCACTTTTGAAGGCTGCGGGATTGGCTAAGTTTATTCGGCGAGAAACTGAACACCGACCAGCCACGCCAAGCGTTGGGGCAACAAACAAACAAACAAACAAACAAACAAACAAACAAACAAACAAACAAACAAACAAACAAACAAACAAACAAACAAACAAACAAACAAACAAACAAACAAACAAACAAACAAACAAACGACTTTCCTTTCAAGATAAACCCAACATCGGCACATTTTAGCACACTTCACGGGCAAAAACTTACAATAGTAACACAAGGGGGCTCACTTCGAGCCCACGTGAAAGCATGGCTGCACTTCTTTGCGCGGTCCAATCCCCATACATTTGCCCCGCCTAAATGTGTCAGGTGAAACAGAGGGATGAATGAAAAGATTTCCACGCTCACGGGCCAGGCAATCGCCGTTCCCTCGTAGCTCGAATGGCAATGGGCAGTAGCAGAGGAAATCGATGCAGCGCATGTTGACGCTCCGGTGGCTGCACTCCTCGTGGTATCGGCACGACTCGTACAAGGCCTTGGCTGCGCTCGAAGCGTGCAGAAAGAGAACTGTGAGTAGGCACACAAGGCATGGGTGTACTAGTCGCTCAGAAAAACTTGTCGGTCACACGCGACGTTTACATGAACATGACACGTAGGGAGGAGCCGAGACGACAAACTCAAACTAAAATCGAAGTCGTGCAGCGTATAATGAATGATCTGCATGACTCGTTCACTCAGTCTTCGTTGGCGTAGGCGAAGCCTTACAGCTTTGACTTCAGTATCTACTCATGAGTATGCGTGCTAGAGTGGTCCATTAGGTCATGTTGTGTGTCGTTCAAGCTTCGCATCAACTGTAGAACCATGACTGACGACGTGCAGTGTGTATTTCGGTAAGCCTTGCGCGTCAAAAACGATTAACCTTAGAATCTCTAAAGTGCACGCAGAAGTGTTCAGAACTACACGTGTGCGCTAGGAAATAAAACTGGAGGCTTGCCCGCTCGAATTCTCAATGTATATCGTACAACCTGCAGAACTAGTGACCAAAAGAACATTAGTTTAAGATTACGGGTTGCGTGTCTAAGATTTTATGATTTTAATAAGGTTCTATTTTGGCGGGACTCCTTCACTGGCGGTTCGTTGTGTACGAATCCGCATAATCCGACAGTTGCACAACTTCCGTTGTGAAGCAGGAATTGTTCGTGCCTTAATCGTGATACTGCTTCACCTGCAACAACGAAAACCGGTCGCCAGCGCGACTATCAGAGCCAAGGTGTAAATCGCTCTTCTGTCTGCGACAATCTCAGCGCCAAGGCACGATAAGGACCCGTCTACGCTAACGAGAAGCATGCTGCAATGGTGCGGCGGCCTCCGGTGCCGTTTGGAAAGGTATTTTTTCTTCATAGGCAGTGCCGGTAGTGAACGTTACTTTACTTAGTTTTAAGGTGGCGCTACCTGCCACGTGCGCTGGTACTACTGGCGCCACCACGAGGCCTAGCGGAGGAGCTTTCGTTTGTTCCCTAGCCGACGCTAACAATTCGCTAACATAGGACAAACACCATTTTGAAATGGTGAAATGGTGTCTATCCAATGTCAGCGCGTAGGTGGCGTCGGCTAGGGAACAAACGAAAGCCCCTTCGCTAGGCCTCGTGGTGGCGCCAGTAGTACCAGCGCACGGGGCGAACAGGGGACTTCATAATGCCGGCAAGACTATGCTGAACTCAGGCGACGTCGGTTTTCGGCCGCCGTTGAGACGGAGAAACGCAGGCAGGCTATATTATAGTAGCTGGTCGGCGGCCCTACCCCATTTGTATAGGTTCTGTGCTGTTTCTCCAGCGTTGTTTTCCAGAAATTGGGCATGTCTGCCTACAGCTACGTGCCACTATGCACGTAATTGTGTCTACGTGGACATTTCCGGTGTGAAGGCACGTACATGAGTGCGCAAATGTATAAATACAACGTCCAATGCAAAGACTTCACTACTTTCGTTTTGTAGCAGTCAAAGATTCCTTCGTGCGGAGAACACGGAAGCATGCAAGATACTCCAGATGCCCTGTTGCCCGGAAGTAAGCTTGCGTTCACAGGGTGATGTTATGCGGCGGGCAAGCTGTGTCTGTCACAACGCCACAAAAAGCTCGAGGACACTTGCGGCAGAACCCGCGCGAACCGCGCCCCTTGAACACGCGTCCTGCGTTCGCCTTCATGTGCGCCTAATCGTCACGGTAGCGGCTGAAAGCCAGTGCGCTTGGAACGTTGTGAGATTATCCAAGAGGTTTATAAGTTGCTGCCCCCGAGGAACGTATCCAACTTTTCATGAACACAAGTTATTTTGGTTTGTTCCGCATTTTAACCCGCTACGATAAGCTGCTGTCTCGTTGCGACTGTCCCAAAGACACTCTCGTATTGGCTGTTACACAGTTTTCGAAACAAGAGTATTGAAAAATAAAACAAAAATAAAAAATTAAGCGGTTTACGTGCCAAAACCACGATCTGACCACGAGGCAAGCCATAACGGAAGACTCCGGAAATTTTGACTTCCTGGGGTTTTTTTAACGTGCGCATAAATCTAAGCACACGGGTGCTTTCGCATTTCGCCCCTATCGAAATGCGGCCTCCACGGCCGGGATTCGAAGCAGCCAAGTAGGGAAATCTTCTTTCTTTTTTTCTTTCTCAACGTCGCGTTTACTACGTGACGCCCAGTTACGTGCCGTCTAACCGAATACGGAGCACGTCGGGAGGTGAAGACGGTGATCACAACGATTACAGGACGTGCCATTTTAGCTGCTCAGTTCCGTAGCAATACGCGCAACCACAACGATCGCAAGACCTTAAGAAGAAATCCCCTGGTCGCACCTGGAAGGCAGGTGTCGATTCCTTGCACCTGCACCTTGACTGGTGAGTTCGGCGCGCATGCGCACACCCATTCCTGGCAGGTGAGCCCACGCCCAGTCAAGCAGTCGCCATCGATGGCGCATGGTAGACCCAAGCCCTTGCGGTCATCCGCGTCTGGAGTCATGAGGGATGGATTGCAGTCAGTGGCGTAGCCAGAAATTTCGTTCGGGGGGGGGGGGGGGCTCACATTGCAGCTCGGTCTCCTCCTTAAGAGGAAGCTTTAGCTCAGGTGCTCGTATCTAAATACATGTAGAAGGAGAACTCGATTTTTTCGGCAACGAATGCACCAAATTTGACGACGTGTGTTGCATTTAAAAGAAAAAACGTAAATTCTAGTGCTGCTGTTCCGAATTTTTCCTTTAGGTCGTCAATTAGTTATTAAAAATTCACCAAAATCATAAATGTTCCCTAATCTTAACTAACAAGTTTAAAACTATGTAACTCAGCAATCAAAATGATATCACAATTTTGTTAATTGCACCTAATAATACATCTACAGCGGACAAAATTCTATGTTACACGAGAATCTCAAGAAATTTAGCATTATGGAAATACGGCTTTCACAGAATCCTTGTACACAACGTAACCAATTAACGTAAGATAAGAATTGACACACCAAATTTGTACGCTTTGACTGTTATAATAGATGCCGTTTACTGAACAGCCACATGTGTGCTTTATGCAGAGCTATTAGTTTGTAAACGTCGTGCTTCTATTTTTGTTTCTCTTTCGAGTTTTTCAAAATATTTAAACACTGTTCAGGCCCTCAATGGAAATTCCGCTTCCAACAAACACTAGGATTTAACTTTCTCTCTGAAATGGAACAAATTCAATTAAAAGCGATCCGGGGGTAATCACAGAAAAGCGTTTCTGCGTTTTACGTGTATTTGAATACGCCGCGTCGGAGTTGGGCGCGAGCTAAAGCTTCCTCTTAAAGGGGCCCTGAACCACCCCTCGGGCTTGGTGAAATAACTTAGTCGGCGGGTAGCATACGCTGTTGTGAACATCTCAGACAAGTTCTGGTGTCGCACGCGATCCGTGGAGCTCGCAAACGGAGCGTGAAGTCACCTTTTTCTCAAACGCTCTCATTTCAAAAACCCCATGATCCTCGCTCTTTTCTGTGTGCTTTATTTCGCCATAAAGCACACTCCAATACACGGCTGCTATTGGTCGTTGTGCTCGGCTACACCGCGGCCGCCACGAGGTGCCGCCACGATTCCAGTGGCTAAGCGCACTACGGCTCTCTGAGGACAGCCACGTTTGGCTTACGTTTAGCACGGCATATGCACCAAATCGGAAATTTGAACTGCGCGCCACGTTGACGTCTCCGCCGTAGCTTTCGCAGTGCAAGGCATTGGAGGAGGAAGGGGAGCACAGCTGAGGCCGCGTTTGGTTGCCGATAACTCCGCTTCTGCTGAACGCATTGAAGTACTTTCTGCGGCAAGGTGGTTCTGAAATAGCCTATCTTCACTTCAAATCTCTTTCTCCACTTCGATAAAAAGTAGTTCTGGGCCCCTTTAAACAATTTGTCTGGGGATCAAATACAGGAATAATAACTGCATTGTCATTGCTAAAGATGCTGCAAACGAATTCTTGAACGCTACGCACTGTCAAAACAAGTAAAATTCGTAAAAGAATATACTTGTATGTGCCAAAAATTGTGCCCAAAATAACCGATATCAATGCTTCCATCTTTTTTATCTATTTAATAAGTAAATAATATAACACACAAACTTTAGAACTATATCAGTTCGAGACCAGCAAGGCAGTGCACGCCGCTGATATGAAAAAATGTAAAGGCCATGAAATTAACAAGCTGAGGGCAAATATTGTAATGAAACTTTGTCATTGAAGAACCTTGTTTAGATTCTTGTACATATGCAACTGCCAGTGAAAAATCTCTATGACGCTGTCATTTGTTCCAATGTATTACGCAGGAGCAGCTGTCACCGGTCGTGTATCGTGAGTAATTGCACCGAAATTATAGCCGCAACAGAGAGCACGTATAAAAAGCAGGAGTTCTGCAAAATAAACGAGGGCGAGTCAAATGAAAGTCAGCCAATGCGAATACATAACAAACGGGGTACCTTGTTTAAATATAGTCTCCATGATCATTTAGACATTTGTCCCGTTGTTTAACGAGTCGCGTGATTCCCGTCTCATTAAATTTCTTGGGCTGCTGCTTCAAAAAGTCTGCAACTGACTCTTTGACGTCATCGTTCGACACCAATCTGGTTCGCTTGAGCTGTTTTTTCAAATGCTCCAAAAAGTGGAAGTCAGAAGGTGACAGGTCTGGGCTGTATGGTGGATGTTGCAGCGTTTCCCACTTGAGCTTTGCCAGTTTTGTATTAACCACATCAGAGACGTGGGGATGGCATCTTCGTGGAACGAGATGACCCCGTTCGTCAATTTTCCACGTAGTTTGTTATTGATTGTGACACGCAGCCGATCTGGCGTTTTACAATAACGAAACAAATTGATAGTCTCTCAAGATTTAGCAAATTCTATCAGTTATGGTCCCTGACGATCGAAAAAAAAAAGTCAACAACACCTTTCCGGCGGAAATGACGGCCCTTCCTTTCTTGGGGGTGGTGAATTCGAGTGTTTCCACTGTAAGTTTTGCTGTCGTGTTTCAGGCTCATAGAAGTGGCACCATGGTTTGTCCCCGATCCAATTGGGGACAGGAAGTCGTCACCTTTATTATGATACCGGATCAGGTGAATCACGGCAGCGCCGAACTTCTCCGTCTTCTGGCGGTAGTTCAAAATATTGGGCAAGCATTGCGCACACAAGAGCGGATAACCGAGATGTTCATGAATTATGCCATGAACCGAACCGTGACTGATGTTCACACAATCTGCCAGTTCATCGATGCTTATCCCCCGCTCTTGTCTCATCAGCTCATCAACCTTTGCAATTTTGTTAAGGGTGATTGTACGATGGCTTAGGCCCTGCCTTGGATCGTCTTTGCAACTTTCACGTCCTTCTTTGAACCGTTTGCTCGAATGCTTCACAGTGGCCAATGAAATGCAATGTTCAACCTACACGGCAGCCATACGGCGACTAATTTCTTTTTGGGAAATACTTTCAGCTGTCAAAAACCTCAGGGCACCACCCTGCTCAACTTCTAGAGCGTCCATTATGTCGCACAACCGTGTTCAGCTCAGTGTATGAGAGCATTAAGCAACCTTGATACTCAAACCTGCGCGTTACTTTTGTAATAGAGAGATGCCTCTGTCACGTGCATGCCTCGCAGATAATGTACCGAACAATTATTGCGCGGGGTGGGTTGGCTTACTTTCATTTTACTCGCCTTGGTATATTAGAAATGCGAAGATACAATGGAATATACAAAAGCCAAGATACCGGTTGATAAAAGGCAAAAAAGTGTCACTGGAAACAAAGTTCGCTGCTCGTATACGCAAAAACCCGGAACAAGATATTTAAATATACGTATAAGTCTCCAATAAATCTATGTATCTAAAAAAGTCACTGTATACAATGCGTCAAACAAGGCAAATAAACATGTTGCGCAATCGGAGATTCACAGAATCCTAGATTCCACCCCCATTCCATCCACTCCATCCGATGTATCGCGCGCGACGAAAGGCGGAAGGCGGCATGCTTGCTACCCACTTTTCTCCTTTGCGCACACAAGACTGAGCCACTATCGTGAAATACGCGCGAGAGCACCGGCCTAATGTATCAGTTCTGCTTTATTTCTTGCTTACTTCGTATGTAGAATAATCGCCGATCGATTTATTTTGCTTCCTGAAAGACGCGAAAAGTTACGAAAGTCAGTTCGTTTAATCATTCAGAACCCATTTTAAACCACCAGGTCTTCTTTAACTTGTCGTTATGTACCACAATTATAACGAAATTCGCAATTAATGTTTTATTGCAATAGCAATTATACAGAGACAACAGGCGAATTTCCGCCGTCGGCGTCGCCGTGGCGTTCCGCATAAAGTTCCAAGAGCGCTAATATCGCGGCCGCGCACCATGCGCTGTAGGTGGGAGCCAAAGCTTGTGAGTGTGAGCCAATAATGATGACTTGATGCGGCGGTGCCTCCTCGCGCTCGCAATGGAGGAAGGCGAGGAGGGTGTGGGCCATCCCCTGACGCCACCAAGTGATGTTTGGGGGCAGCGGATCTACATGCGTGCGCTAGCAGGTTGCGTAGGTTAGTGTGCATCTCCTGTTCTACTCCACCTGCGGTGGCTGAGCGCGGCCGAGCGCGTCCTATCTTGGAGGCAATCTGCGCTGGGTTTGGAGGCTAACAGACCTGAAATAGCTGATGGCTTCGTGTGCGCTGTGTTCTCGCGAACAAAGTTCGCATTTAAGCGAGAGGCAGCACGAGGCAGCATTCGCTCACCGCTGCCGCATCTATCCATCACGTCAGCGTTCTGACAGTGAGCATCCGTGGCCGTCAAGTCAGACGTGTTCGTGTTTGCCTGTGCACGTGCGACGTGCTTATGAATTTAGTTATTAAGCGAACCTGTACAGCAGCTTATGCAGCTGATAAAACGACCAACCATACGTCTTACGGATCTTTAATAATTTGCTATTGTAATGAATATTTTGCCCATTGGTCGAAACTGACATTTTGTCCACATTCCCGAGTGGCTACGAGGCACTCGACCCAGACCAGTAGTTCCGGGCACGAGAAGGCGTATGAAACCTCTGGGTCAGAGTGGGGCGTTACTGACAGTTGCACTTGGTTACCTGCAAAACATGGACCCTACAGAAGGAAGTTAGCTTAAGAGGACGTGAAAGCAAAGTGCGGGACCGGGCTAGTTGGTAATCCATTTATAAATGAAAGGACAAGTCCTTGTCACTTGTCTCGTCCGCGTTTAACCTTCGTACTGTAGACTTATAATTATAAAACACCACTTGCCCAATCAGCGACCCTGCTATGTTTAGAAATTAATATTCAACAATGGATCACGTTAATGCCACATTGGGAAATAACGAGAAAGAATCAAAGGGGAATGTCCCAGCAATCTCTAATTTGCAGACAACCCTGTCCTGTTCAGCAACGCTGGAAATGACTTACAGAATGTTACTGAAGATTTTAACCGGCAAAATGTAAGGACAAGTTTAGGTAGCAATATACGGATTATAATGAGTTTTTGATTGGTAGTCGGTCGGTTTAAATTGTGCAGGAGTACACACTCCATAATATTACAGCCTTGAGGGTGGTTTCGATGTCGGAACACTTGTTTGGCTCCCTTACTTATTTTGAAAATTGTGAAAATAGGTGCATACGTTAGCAGAACACGCTTACTGACACTCTTTCGTTAGTTTCGAGATGCTAAAAATGTGCTTTCTGCGAAACATACATGTTACTGAATTTATGAGTGCCCGGGCACTTCAACATTTCAAGCAAGTAAAAAGCCATGAGTGCCTATTTGTGAGCGGTTTGCGCCAAGTCATTGTTCAAGCACATCGTATAGTCGCCATAGGAAATGGATGTCTGCTACTTCACGTACATGGCGTCTTCGGTGCAGAAGTGGAAAGACATAGCTTTTACGTTTGTATTCTACCCATGCCTTTCGCAGTATACCACTAGTTTCGTTTAAGCGCTTTCAGTTTGCTATTGTTTTATAGATCACCTGCCAACAGTCAGCGAGTCATAGCGACCACTGGCTTCGTTTAAGTTGTGTCAGCTTGGTGTTTTATGGATCAGCTGTCAATGAGCGAATCATAGCGACCGCTGGCTTCGTTTGAGCTGTTCTTGCTCGTTGTTGTTCTATAGATCAGCTCCCAATTGTCAGCAAATCACAGAGACCACTAACTCCGTTTAAGTTGTTTCAGCTCGGTATTGTTCGATAGATCAGCTGCCACTAGTCAGCGAATCATAGCGACCACTGGCTTTCTTTAAGTTGGTTCTGCTCGGTGTTGTTTTATAGATCAGCTCCCAATTGTCCGCCAACCATAGCAACCACTGGCTTCGTTTAAGTTGTTTCTGCTCCTCATTCTTCTATAGATCAGCTCCCAATTGTCAGCAAATCATAGCGACCTCTGGCTTCGTTGAAGTTGTTTCTGCTCCTCATTCTTCTATAGATCAGCTCCCAACATCATCATCATCATCATCATCATCATCATCAGCCTAGTTACGCCCACTGCAGGGCAAAGGCCTCTCCCATACTTCTCCAACTACCCCGGTCATGTACTAATTGTGGCCATGTTTTCCCTGCAAACGTCTTAATGTCATCCGCCCACCTAACCCTCTGCCGCCCCCTGCTACGCATCCCCTCCCTTGGAATCCAGTCCGTAACCCTTAGTGACCATCGGTTATCTTCCCTCCTCATTACATGTCCGGCCCATGCCCATTTCTTTTTCTTGATTTCAACCAAGATGTCGTTTACCCGCGTTTGTTGCCTCACCCAATCTGCTCTTTTCTTATCCCTTAACGTTACACCCATCATTCTTCTTTCCATAGCTCGTTGCGTCGTCCTCAGTTTCAGCAGAACCCTTTTCGTAAGCCTCCAGGTTTCTGCCCCATACGTGAGTACTGGTAACACACAGCTGTTATACACTTTCCTTTTGAGGGATAGTGGCAACCTGCTGTTCATGATTTGAGAATGCCTCCCAAACGCACCCCAGCCCATTCTTATTCTTCTGGTTATTTCAGTCTCATGATCCGGATCCGTGGTCACTACCTGCCCTAAGTAGATGTATTCCCTTACCACTTCCAGTGCTTCGCTACCTATTGTAAACTGCTGTTCTCTTCCGAGACTGTTAAACAATACTTAAGTTTTCTGCAGATTAATTTTCAGACCCACCCCTCTGCTTTGCCTCTCCAGGTCAGTGAGCATGCATTGCAATTGGTCTCCTGAGTTACTAAGCAAGGCAATATCATCAGCGAATCGCAAGTTGCTAAGGTATTCTCCATCACCTTTTATCCCCAATTCTTCCCACTCCAGGCCTCTGAATACCTCCTGTAAACATGCTGTGAATAGCATTGGAGATATCGTATCTCCCTGTCTGACGCCTTTCTTTATAGGGATTTTGTTGCTTTCTTTGTGGAGGACTACGGTGGCTGTGGAGCCGCTATAGATATCTTCCAGTACCTTTACATATGGCTCATCTACACCTTGATTCCGTAATGCCTCCATGACTGCTGAGGTTTCGACTGAATCAAACGCTTTCTCGTAATCAATGAAAGCTATATATAAGGGTTGGTTATATTCTGCACATTTCTCTATCACGTGATTGATAGTGTGAATATGGTCTATTGTTGAGTAGCCTTTACGGAATCCTGCCTGGTCCTTTGGTTGACAGAAGTCTAAGGCGTTCCTGATCCTATTTGCGATTACCTTAGTAAATACTTTGTAGGCAACGGACAGTAAGCTGATCGGTCTATAGTTTTTCAAGTCTTTGGCGTCCCCTTTCTTATGGATTAGGATTATGTTAGCGTTCTTCCAAGACTCCGGTATGCTCGAGGTTATGAGGCATTGCGTATACAGGGTGGCCAGTTTCTCTAGAACAATCTGACCACCATCCTTCAACAGATCTGCTGTTACCTGATCCTCCCCAGCTGCCTTCCCCCTTTGCATAGCTCCCAAGGCTTTCTTTACTTCTTCCGGCGTTACCTCTGGGATTTCGAATTCCTCTAGGCTATTCTCTCTTCCACTATCGTCGTGGGTGCCACTGGTACTGTATAAATCTCTATAGAACTCCTCAGCCACTTGAACTATCTCATCCATATTAGTAACGATATTGCCGGCTTTGTCTCTTAACGCACACATCTGATTCTTGCCTATTCCTAGTTTCTTCTTCACTGTTTTTAGGCTTCCTCCGTTCCTGAGAGCCTGTTCAATTCTATCCATATTATAGTTCCTGATGTCCGCTGTCTTACGCTTGTTGATTAACTTCGAAAGTTCTGCCAGTTCTATTCTAGCTGTAGGGTTAGAGGCTTTCATACATTGGCGTTTCTTGATCAGATCTTTCGTCTCCCGCGATAGCTTACTGGTTTCCTGTCTAACGGCGTTACCACCGACTTCTATTGCGCACTCCTTAATGATGCCCATGAGATTGTCTTTCATTGCTTCAACACTAAGGTCCTCTTCCTGAGTTAAAGCCGAATACCTGTTCTGTAGCTTGATCCGGAATTCCTCTAGTTTCCCTCTTACAGCCAACTCATTGATTGGCTTCTTGTGTACCAGTTTCTTCCGTTCCCTCTTCAAGTCTAGGCTAATTCGAGTTCTTACCATCCTATGGTCACTGCAGCGTACCTTGCCGAGCACGTCTACATCTTGTATGATGCCAGGGTTCGCGCAGAGTATGAAGTCTATCTCATTTCTAGTCTCACCATTCGGGCTCCTCCACGTCCACTTTCGACTAACCCGCTTGCGGAAAAAGGTGTTCATTATCCGCATATTATTCTGTTCTGCAAACTCTACTAATAATTCTCCTCTGCTATTCCTAGAGGCTATGCCATATTCCCCCACTGACTTGTCTCCAGCCTGCTTCTTGCCTACCCTGGCATTGAAGTCGCCCATCAGTATAGTGTATTTTGTTTTGACTTTACCCATCGCCGATTCCACGTCTTCATAAAAGCTTTCGACTTCCTGGTCATCATGACTGCATGTAGGGGCATAGACTTGTACCACCTTCAATTTGTACCTCTTATTAAGTTTCACAACAAGACCTGCCACCCTCTCGTTAATGCTATAGAATTCCTGTATGTTACCAGCTATTTTCTTATTAATCAGGAATCCGACTCCTAGTTCTCGTCTCTCCGCTAAGCCCCGGTAACACAGTACATGCCCGCTTTTTAGCACTGTATATGCTTCTTTTGTCCTCCTAACCTCACTGAGCCCTATTATATCCCATTTACTACCCTCTAATTCCTCCAATAACACTGCTAGACTCGCCTCACTAGATAGCGTTCTAACGTTAAACGTTGCCAGGTTCAGATTCCAATGGCGGCCTGTCTGCAGCCAGGTATTCTTAGCACCCTCTGCAGCGTCACAGATCTGACCGCCGCCGTGGTCAGTTGCTTCGCGGCTGCTGGGGACTGAGGGCCGGGGTTTGATTGTTGTATTCATATAGGAGGCTGTGGCCAAGTACTGCACCAGGGTGGCCAATCCTGCTCTGGTGAGAGAGTGCGTTACCGGTTCTGGTCACCGGGATCAGGCCGCACTCCACGCCTGTTTCTGCAATTTTCTCAACACACAGTTCTTTTTTTCTATTTTCCGGTGGAGAATTGCGCGGCACCGGCATTTGATTCACGGTCCTCTTGCACTGGAGACGGATACTCTACCGTCCCCGCAGGAGTTAAATTAAAAATTGAATTATCGGGTTTTGCGTGACAAAACCACTTTCTGATTATGCACGCCGTAGTGGAGGACTCCGAAAATTTCGACACCTGGGGTTCTTTAACGTGCACGTAATTCTAAGTACACGGGTGTTTTCGCATTTCGCCCTCATCGAAATGCGGCCGCCGTGGCCGGGGTCCGATCCCGCGACCTCGTGCTCAGCAGTCTAACACCATAACCACTGAGCAACCACGGCGGGTCCCGCAGGAGTTGTACGCCTCATTTAACCTAAAGTGGTGCCCTATTTGATCAGTCAAGGTGGACCAATCTGAGCTCGGTTATACCGCATGGATGGCACTCGGCTAGAGAACCTGGTATTTATGACCTGCACATGTGTGGCCACACATAATTGAGGATATATAATTTTTTTTTTGTTAGGAGGGTTTCCGTACAGTGATAAAATGAAGGAAAAGACAATAAAAAGAAAGAAAAAAAAGGGGGAAAAAAGGAACATAACATGTGATTTGAACTCGTGATCCTTCAATGTTGCCCGGAAAGGTAGCTCAGTCGGTTGGTTCGTCAAGCCAACGGTTACTTTCAAGCGGCATAGCTCCTGCTCCGAGCCTCATACTTATGTGGAAAGGGACTGATGATGTCTGCGACGGTCGATTTGATATGACTGATATTGTCCGCGACGGTCTGAGTGGTTGGAAGGCATAATTTCTTGGAAAAATGGCCGCCAGAGCAGCAGCGTGAACTCGAGCGGCTTTAGAGACTAGGAAAACTGCCTTAAAATATTTAGACTGATTGATTTAGACTGACTGATTGTCAGCAAATCATAGCGACCTCTGGCTTCGTTGAAGTTGTTTCTGCTCGGTGTTGTTCTATAGAACAGCTCGCAATCGTCAAACAATCATAGCGACCACTGGCTTCGTTTAAGTTGTTTCTGCTCCTTATTCGTCTATAGATCAGTTCCAAATCGTCAGCCAATCATAGCAGCCACTGGCTTCGTTTAAGTTGATTCTGCTCGGTGTTGTTTTATAGATCAGCTACCAATCGTCAGCGAATCATAACGGCCACTGGCTTCGTTTAAGTTGTTTCAGCTGAGCGTTAGAGGTCAGCTGCCAATCATCAGCGAATCATAGCGCGGCAGCCAATCACAGTAGTTCAGGCGCATGTTCCCTCTGGTGCATCCTCGTGACCGGCGCAACACTATGCGCTCTAAGTTTTATGCTATTTCTAATAAACATCCGCATGTGCTTGCAGAGCAATCTTGTTCCCATAAGAACACGGAACTTATTGGGGACGTGGCGTGCCCCGGTCGTAAAGCCAGAAAGACACAACTACTTTACCCTCTTTTCTAATTCCTGCCTTTCACATTCTACTACTAGCTTTGCATAAATTGTTTGACCTGGGTGCTGATTTATAAATAACCTTAAGCATTGAAGAGGGCGTGGCGTCAGCCTATCAGAGCTGTTAGAGGCGCTATACTCCACTCTTAATCTTTTTTGCTCGAGAAGCTGAGAACACTTCGATATTACTTCGGCGGACGCCCGAATGACTAGGGTATAGCTATGACTATATAGGAAAATATATACCTGCAAAAATAAAACGTCGTCTCAATGTTTGCAAAAGACACATTGAGAGAAAGGGTTCAGTTACAAAGACATCACCCTTTCAAGTGGGTGTATTAGTTTGCCTAACCATCTTTAATGGGTGTAAGGGGTGAGGTACAGACACGACAAAACACCCTTAAGGGTGCCATTTTCCTTAGTGTGTACGTTCTAGACGAAGTTGCTATGGGGAGCCCGGATCATAAGAAGGTAACTTACGGACCAATATAAAATAGATTTTATCCTATATGGTTGGTAATCTTAAATTATACTTGACAGTTAACTGATATCGTTGTATATGCCAGTATCAACTCCGTAGGTTCTACCAGTACTGACATATGAAACTGAAACTTCAAGAATAACAAAAAAGCTTGAGAAAGAGCTGAGAACTACGCAGATAGCAATGAAACGAAAAACTGTGTTACAAAACAAGCTATTGCAACTGGTACACTGGTATTCCAGCTGAGACTAAGAAGGTGAAATGGAGTTGGCCAGTTCTTCTGTAATGCTTGTTCAGATACGCCGGTGGTAACTGATAGTAGAAGAATTGCTGCTAAGAAAAGAAACGAGTATGACAGCGGACTGCCATTTGCTTACGAGAAAAGATAGCAACCACTACTAATGAGATCATTTTCTTTATGCAATTCGCAATAATTAATAATAAGGTAAATGCATTGTTATAATCAGAGTTACCTGGGGTTGTAAACACTCAGGTTCCATATGTCTTTAATTACGTCGCTTCTATTCTAACGCAGAATGAAAGCCGGCAATGAAAGCGGAAAATAACGCCGCTTTCTTTTTTATCACTGTCGTTGCATCAACTAATGATAGTTGAGTATAGCTTGTTTACGGGAGAGTTGATTAATCATTGTTAAGAAAAGAATGTGAACGCGAAAAACACGCATGCGAGGAAGGAAGCCGACAAGTATAAGGCTTAACTGTGCTTACAGCATAGCCGTAAGCCGGCAAGCCTGTGTGCCTGTAACTAGCCCAAACTTTTACATAGCTAAGGACAAGCCCTCGCCCTCTTCGTACTTCTGATGTGTTCCCGAAAACAATTCTTTTATCGAGTCACGATGTGAGCGTGCAGGAAGCGTGCCTTGGTCATCGGCGTTGGTCGCAGTCGTGGAACTCGCGTTCTTCGTCGCCTTGGTGGCAGAAGTGGACGCAGGGGGAACCATTGAGTGAACGTCACCTGTAAACGGTGAGCTGCGAACGGTACAGGTAATCGATTAGTGCTGCCAACTGCGGAGCCAGAACTCCTCGCACTCGGATAAATATATTGTCTATAGATATGCCTAAAACATGGCTGTGAAAGGAAGTATTTTGTCGCGTTTCCTAAAAAAAGTCGAAATCGGGCTAATTCATGTGGACAACGAATGCAAGTATTGCGGTCATACATTTAAAACAACAAAAAAGAACGTCTTACGTTGGTATCAGAGCACCATCTAATCTGAACTGATGCAGCAGTGTGAAGCATACGTATACTTAAAAGGAATAAGTCCGGACGCCGACCAAAATGATTTAAAATAGTTATTTACGTTTAGGCTCCCCCACGGGAGCCTTGTTCACATTGAGAAACGCAAATAACTATTTTAAATCATATTCGTTGGTGTCCGGACCTCTTCGTTTTAAGTATATGCATCATCCCGACCAGACGGGCTTCCGTCATACTCTCGACTTCAAAGCACACGTACTTAAGGCAGTGTTTATTTTCACACGGCTCGAAACAACACCGAAGGATAGCGGCTAAATCCTGCATAAATGTACACAATCGTTTCTGTTAAACGTTGGCTTCACTTGCAGCTGAGCCTCGAAATCGCACGTCGTGTACTCAAAGAGGCTGCATATTTAGGAGGCGATGTTGACAGCCGAAAGTTTTATACTAAGGTCGCTAGAAAGAAATGGGAGCTTACTTTCTTTGTAGTTCAATCGTGTGACGTTGTTCTTGCAACGCTTTCTTAGAGCAGTGTTTTATGTTTGTCCTAATTTGCTCACTATAAATAAATGTTGACACCTTCGTTAGTGCGTATCGCTGGATCTAGATAATGTACTTGTATTAACAATTACCGCGCGTACTCATTTTGTTCATAATATAAACAAATGTATTCGTAACGATACGAAAACAACCGAATTGCAGATGGAATTCGCAAAATATATGAAAGCAAATACAGCGGAATTTGTCATAAAAGTGAGCTTCGACAGAATTTATATCAAGATCACGAATTTGTTCGCAGGCCTAAAGACGAAGTCTCGGCAAATATACACACACTTGCACGCTGAGTGAACAGCCGTATACCAAGTTGGTGAACGCACTGTGGGGCCACATTTTCGTGCATTATTCTTATGGCAACATGTGCTGGTCTTTTCGATAGGGCCCCCGGTGACTATGCTAAGTAGGGTAAGTCTTCGTTTACATAAACCTGACGCGAGTGTTTCGAGTGAAAAATCGAGCTCACCCAGACCGACCGGATCACGTTTACATACGTCGTGCCAAGCGAGTTGCCGAGTCAACCGCCATTTTCAGGCACTGCTAACCAACCTCGCCTTGACGCTCACTGAACTCGACCCGCTAGCGTTTACGTTAAGTCGACGACCGTATTTTGGTCCGACATATCGACACAGCCTGAATTTATCGGTTTCACGTAAACGTACTAAGACAGCATTCAACCATGATGGCGAGTATACAAAGCGCGCCGTAACAATGATGTACACGCTTCGTTAGACGTAGAGACTGAATTCAGCTTAGCCTCGCAAGAACAACGCATCGGTTGCTTAACGCGACAATTGCAGTGGCGCTGGTGTATTCCGAAACTTCCAATCGCACGTATTATTGGTATGATAACGTATTCTTTAGAGTATACCTATAAAGCACGCTTTGGCAGCCTTTGAATAGCAGTTAAGCAGACGAAATGTGGACTTGGTATTCGGCGGGAATTACGTAAGTACCAGCACGTTACCTTCGAGATATTTTTTTTTAGCGCAGCGCGAGAAGCGGTGGGCGAGAGCGAATTTTGAAGGTCATGCCTAGGAGCCACGCGTTCAAAGTCATGCGTTACTCCCGGCAAGTGGTAATGACGGCGCTTTTTTACAGTTTCAGAATCAAACACGTCTACATTTGAGTGCCTTTTCTCGACGCATCTACTCATATTCATATCGTGAAATCTTGCATGGAGCCTGCTGTGCATCAGCGCTATCTGAAACAATGGTTTTTTTTGCTGCCAAAAATGTAGTTTCAGTTGGCATACGAGATGATACTCTAGCTCAGCGCTGCTATCGAAATACACGGCTACGGAGAAGTCATTTTTTCTTGCAAATCAGTGCTCCTGATTTGGTGAAGTTTGTTACATTTCAAACAAACTTTTTACGCCTAGAGATTGTATGAAGCAAGCTTTTGATTTAGACAGTTTATGTATTAAAACATTGTTGAAAATTGTCAAATTGATAAAGAATAATTTATCATGTTTGGAACTCTGAACCTCAACAATAAAAAGAGATATCATAATTCTGTGAAATACACATAATAATACATTTAAAGCGGAACAAAATTTATTATACACCAATCTGAAATATACCACTGATTTGTGAGTAGAACTTTTGCAGAACTCTCGTTAACATTTTAACAATTCCACGTTAGCTGCAGATTTATACATAAAATTTGTCTGATTTAGATGTTTTGAATCGTGCCTCAGTTTTCTGAAACTTACCATTTCTTTGGCAATTTTTGTAAACAGGCTTCAGGGGCCCTTAACTAAAATTCTGCTTCCTACTGTCACTAGAACTCCCTCTTCTGAAACGCGACAAATTTCTTTTCAAATTCGTCCTGTGGTCGTGTCATAAAGACATTTCTATGCTTCACATGCATTTGAACAGGAAAATCGGAGCTGGTTGGCCTCGAGTTAAAGCTTACTGCTAAGCCATTTCTCTCTCAAGTTACTATGTTCAGAGTTTGCATAATGTCGAAAATCTTGCGTAAAAATTTGCTTTTTTTATCAAATAAGGCGCCTTTTATAGACGGACCCTGTTACCACTTATGTCATGTCTTGTATTGCAGTGCCCCTTTAAGAAATACAAAGAAATGAGCGCGAGTCGTGATTAAGGGTAACAATATGGCAGACGTGACGGGAAGAAAAGCAGGTAAACTGAACGCTAAGCATCTTACAACAGCTTCTCTACTGACACAGGCATAGCTGTGCGTAGTTTTGCGCTGATCATTGTGAAGTAACTATTGGCTGCACTGTTTCGCATGTGCCTTTCGATCTATTGGGGTCATTTCCAGAAATAAAGTCAGAATTTGAGCGCCCCACCTTGAGCATGTGCATGAGCATGTGTCTTGAGCATGAGCATGTGCTATCTGTTTTTCTAGTTTCTTTTTCTGGTTCACTTGCTTTCACTTGCTCAAAACCAAGCAGTAATTTAGCTAACAAGGTACTACAACAACAAAAACAACAAAAACAACAATAATAATGTCCACTGAAGGATGAAAGCTTCTGTCCAGTGATCTGAAATTGCTCCTGTATTGCACCAGCTGACATCACATCATGCCTGCTAATTTTCTGTCGTCACACCACTCAGTTTTCTGCGCTTACTCTACTGTGCTTTCCTTCTGTTGGCACAGACGTTACGCCGCAGACCACAAGTCGTACGCCCGATGCATTGTATAGCCTCTACATGGCAAACAGCACTTATGAACAAAAAGCTTTGCAAATTTTGCCCCTTAAACATCACCGGCGCTCAAGACTACACTGGTTGTTTGCAAACTGTCAATGTCATTTTGCCCATTTCAGGCAAAAAAACATGTAGTCTTGCCCCTATTATCTACTTGATAACGCGAAAAAAAAAAGAGTGAATATAGTGCACGTAGCCGGCACGTCAGCTCCCGAAAAGTCTTGCCGGCGCTGTCGTGCGATTGGCCGGTTGACGTCCCGTAACGAACACCGCAACACTCCTGCATTTTTTTTTCGCCTGGCAGCAGTGGCAGCCAGTAGTCGGGACTATCACAACATGGTCTTCACTTAGATTAGGTTAGGTTCTTCCATAACGACCTTACCGGCTGCGGGCACAACGTAGATAACATGCACTGGCACAGTCACGAGTTCGCTGCCAGCCAATAGCGTGGCAGCGAACACTTCTTTTTAGTCAACACTGCTCTACTGGTGGCTAGCACAGTAGTTGCACCCCCAGCAAATATATGTAGAGAAATAAATAAGGCAGTGGCAACCATTGCTGATCAACTTGTGAGAAACAGTCGAGAGCACTCGACTTCACAGGCTCTAAAAAGTCACATAATGGCCGATTCGTTGGGAGACCGCGTATTGCTTTGGTAACTCGTCACCTGACATAAGGGGCCGTCCGCCACACCCTCGGCCCCCGAGGCGGTGCGGCCCGTATTTGAAGAAACGCTCGCGAATCCCGCCGAGTAACAAATTGCTGCCGGTATTGCGGTTCCGCACTTACAGAAGGTCGTGGAGGTTTCTCTCCGCATAAGTCACTTGAAAGAGGCACAAGGTTGCAGCGATGAAGGCCTGCATCTCAGCACTAAAAGGGCCAGGCACAGAGGTTCGTTGGCCAGTTGTTTGATGATGATTGTAGCCTCCCTCAGTAACTATGACTCATACCCACTTTGAAAAAAGATGGCTCAGAGTCGGGTGCCGCGTGTAAAAGGAACGACAGAGGCGTTAATTTCAATTTGACTGTCCTAAGGTTGAAAACAGGAAGTAGGAATGCGAAATTGCAGGCTGGCACGAGGAAAAAGTAAACGGTATAAAAATGGAAAACGTAAATGAACATACAAAACGAGCGAGAAAGAAAATTCACGATAATGTCATTAGCGCTTTTTAAATAGCCGTTTTTATGTTTGGCTTTGAAAGATCCGTGCAAATTCCAAGTTTATCTATTCTTAGGTAACATTAACCTTTTTCTTTTTCACTTCATCTTTCGCACATTTAAAAGTCGCTGTGTTTATTTCGTCGGAAACTGACTAACAAACTAGGTCTAAATTTTGTTACTTATCACTGAATAATTATTCTACACCCTTTATTAGTATTATCAAATGCGACTACCTTTATTGCCACGATTATTCCCCATCTCGTTTCTTTTCGTCCTGCAGCCCCCTCTTTGGCCGGCGTTCCATTGTGGGAATTTACCAATATTTAGAATCATAACACAATTAAGCTTCTCGTACGTGTGTGATGCGGCAATAGTAGCGGTGTAGCGACTCACTCGTCTATTCTAATCCAGCGAGTCGGGTCATTCCATAGACTACTCCATGCTCATTTCCGATGTGTTCGTTTCATCCAGCGAAGAACCCCCAGCGCACGAGAATACAACGCCAAAGTTAGCGACCTCCTGTTAGTTATATTCGGCGGCCTGGCCACAAGGGTTTGGTTTCAAATCTTTGCGGTACAGTCCTTCCTGATGTGCCATTGTCAGCACACGTTGGCGCGGATAGATTCTGGAAGGGGGCAGGTAGTCAAGGAGAACGAGAACGAGAACGGAAACGAGCCTTGTAGTCGGCTCGTAAGGAAGAGGAAACGTGAAAAAGAGGGTTGTGCGCACTGGAGGTTAGCATAGGCAATACGCAGAACTTGTGCTCACCCGCTTCCTCCCGGATATCCGCGCCTCCTATAATATTGCTCCACGCGAAGGAGGCTGTGTATCCCACAGAGACCCAACGGGTCTGTTCTTTTGCCTTCCTCTCTATGCTTTCTTTCTTTTTTATTTATATAAGGAGGACGACACTTCTGATTATTCGCGCACTTGATCACGTGACCTCCAACACTGGGAGCGCGGGAGGACGGCGCGCATTATGCCGCCATCCGTCTCGGCCGACCCCCGACGCTTTCTCTTGCAACCACAACATAGGTGGCGCGGGGCGCGATCTTGTTGCACTTGGACTTTATGCGGAACCTCACGGCAACGCCGACGACAATGGCGAAAATTCGCCGCGTGCGCGCGCGAGCGTGTGTGTGCGTGCGTGTGTGTGTGCGTGATATCGGTCCTCAAGCTCTGCTAAAAACTAGTTTACGCTCTGGTTAAAGACATTTTACTGCTAGACCCACGCTCTTTAAAAAAAGTGTTTGCTTGCATTTCCAATGTATTTCGCCAATGTATTTCGTGGTGCATTTTATGGCCAATTCTCCCGGAAATGGGGCTATGAGAAAACACGAAGATTGCGATTTCTGATGCAAGTGGTTTTTGCTCCGTGCTGAATTGCATGAGAAAAGACACTACAGTGCTATAGGTCACAGACAATTTCTAAAATAAAGAAATACTGACCCGATGCGCTGTGTGAACCGGTTTGAGCGAAGCAGTCATTAGGGCTTACAAGTGTTAAAGCTATTCGCACAACAGAGAAAAATAACCAGAAAGCTATAAGCAGTGAATATTATGCTAACGAGCTGGACAGCGGCACAGAAATGGGTGGTAAATGCAATGTCAGAGACGCTAGAAAAGTGCCCTGCGTAGGAGTAATAAAGAGCAAGCCAGTTACGGAACGACGTCGACCAGAAAAATCAAATAGAACAGAAAGGCACAGCGTTATAATAATTAAAAGGGGAGCACCCTGCTGTTTGAAAACAGATCATGATGCCTGAAAGCGCTTAGCTATGTGAAAACCTGTTTTAAAAGTCAAGAACTCGTTCGCCGAGTGTGAAAACTGCGCAGAAACCACTGAACCTTTCCTCAGAGTGTCTGTCCAGCGATCAATGCGGAAGTGGTATGCCTGGTCGAGGCGTTCGATTTTCGGGACAATGCGGGGAAAATAAACTGAACTGCTGTAGAGACTAGAAAAAAATATGGCTAGAAGATTCGAGAAGAAATGCACTAGAAAGTTTTAAAGAAATGTGTTTGGTGGCACTTGCCACCGCTCTGGCAAGGCGAATATTTGTCGTTACTCTGATAAAAAAAAAAAAAAAAAATGGAGGCCTTTAGAAATAGCGCCGTCGCGCCATCTCTCGCAACAGTGTGTCGTCGGCTGCAGCCGCCGCGCGCGTGTTACGCAAGGAAGCCGAACGCCCAAAGCCGCGCAGGCCGTGCGGGGAAGAAATACGTCACAGTATGCGAGAGAGTCGAGCGTCCCCGCAAAGTTTATCGCGGACTGCGGTAAATGACGAACACAGCACTAAAACATCAGAAAGAGACGTTAAAGAATTGACTGCTCCCTTTATTTTGCGAGATGTACACTTATTTAGTTTCGATCAACCTGCGGAACAGACAGGCCTAATTCGGAAAATGACATTGGGCAACATTTCCATGCCACTATATCAGGTTACGAAGTCTACGGATTAAGACTGAATTGTGTATACTGCTCCCACATACTGCGGATCTGTGATTCTTTATCACTAGAAATGCCAAAACTCATTCAGGCATTCTACAGTCAAAGCGTAGAAAAAGCATGCAAGAACATGCTAGCGAATGCCCACATAGATCTTACAGATGTCTTCATTCTTCAGACGAAGATTAAGGATCTACCGGTAAAGAAGAATTTTCTGCAGGGTGACAACAATCCTTGCGTTATCATTCACTACATGCTTGCATGAACTGCGCAGAATACTTGATCGGGAAAACGATTAAAAGGAAATATATAAGGATCCTGTGACATTGAGATCCCAGTCAATACTCAGATAAAGAGATCTGCTCCCTCGCTGCTGTCGGTATACATTAAATTTACTTTTAAACGCAAGAAGCCTCTTAAAGTAAGTGGAATGGTTGCCGACCAAAACGATCTCTGGATTCGCTCACCAATCGGAGTGATGATGATGATGGTGATGTTGATGCTTATTGGCATCTTCTCTGAAACGGGACAGAAGCAAGCCTTGACAAAAACCTTGCCTGCTCGAATTAATCAGGTTCTACTACATATATCGTCATCTAGCCTTTTGCCTATTTAATCTCCATCCTAACTTTTGTATTGAAAACCTCTCAGTGCATTGCACCATTACCTACGCTTACAATGTCTCCGTTATGTCAATCTGTTCCTGCTTTTTTTCCCACATATAATCCAATCATCTCCTACTTATCTTGACTGCTTACCAGTTAATCCTTTTATCTTTGAATCCCAGCCCTTCTGGAAGGTGGACACATCCTATGGGTCTCGTTGAGTGAATATCTTGGCATTCCGATAGGCGGTGCGGAGTCGTTCCCGGGCTTTTTAGAGCGCAGCTCTTTGGCGTCCGTTCCTGGGTTTCGCGTCGTCGTCGGCGTTGTCGTCGGCCTCGTAACCAGCTCCGCCCCCCTTTCATCCCCCCAGCGCTAGCAGCGACCGACTGATACCGCTGGATGCCGCTGACGCCGCTAGAGAGTCAAGATAACGTGACTGCATAGAACACCGTCGCCGCCATGCAGAAAGAGGAGGAAAGGGTCCCCCCCCCCTGTTCTTGTGTGGCGGATAGGGTGCTCTTCAGTTGCCGACGCGCCGGTTATTTCACGTAGGCCCCGGCACGTCGACGAATACGTGACCACCTTCCCACGGCTAGACCTGGTTCTTAGCGCTGCGGAAGCGAGGGTATCATATTATTTGTGTCGGCATCGGCGGCGTTGTCCCTGAAACCAACTCCGCAGCTGGGGTTGACTCACTATCGGCGTCAGCGGCATCAGTCAGTCGCTGCTATCTCTTCCCTCCTCCCTTTATCGTGTTGTCCGCTTGCTGCGCGCGCTTCTGCCCCCATCGTTTGCCGCTGGGTGTACACGCCGCCCCCCTCCCCCCTCTTCCTGCGAGTCTCCGGTTGTCAAAGCGCCGGCTCGAACTTAATTCCTTTCTTCGCTCCTCCTCCAATGCAACCCCTGTGCGGTGGCAATCAGAGAGCCAGATCGGTGGCGGCGGATCTGTATATGTGCACCGCCCGAGCCGAAATTGCCGCTGCCGTTCGCCCTGCGCGGTGGCAATCAGAGAGACAGATCGGTGGCGGCGGATCTGTATATGTGCACCGCCCGAGCCGAAATTGCCGCTGCCGTTCGCCACTGCGAAATTATCTGCCAGTTCTTTCTGAGCCATGAGCGAGACGACCGATGGAAGTCCTCCGTCTGCTGCTGCTGCTGCTGCTGCTAAACGAGCTGCCAGAGCAGAGGCCCAGCGCCGTCGCCGTCAGAATCCAGAGGTGCGTGCCGCCGAAGCAGAAGCTTACCGTCGCCGCCGTCGAGATGATCCAGGAGTACGGGAAATATAAAAAAAAAATTGTGTGATAGCGCATACATGTGTTGCTCGATTTCTTTGCCTCAATCTATCGAAAAGGTGAAACAGCTTATTTGCTGCGCTCAAATTTCGCATTAGGAAGTAACGTAATCGTCGGTAATTTTTTTTTCCGCTTTAATTTTGCAGCACTCAAGTGAGTCATTCTGTGGCACGTATTTCCTCCGGTGTCTCTTTTTGTCCCCAGACAGCCAGCTCGGGCCTCAAATAGCAGGGCAATCCGCTTTGCGTTGTCCTACAGACTTTCCCTCCTGATTTCTTTCTTGTCGCGTTTATAAAACGTCATGGAATTTTCGTCTCCAACCTTTGCATCGAATTTACTGTCCCTGTTTCTCTCACTTTCTTTTTTGTGACTGTTGGTTGTCTATTTACACCAATTAATCACCCCGTATTTGGTCGCCAACTTCCTTGACTTCTTCCTCCTTTCTGTGTTCACGCTTTCGAGGCACAGATATTTGCGCACTTTAACCGGTCATGTCTTATTATCAATGCTTCTGAGTATTTGCAAACTAATTTTGCTCGGCACATTTTTTGAAAGTTTGCGAGATGATAAGGATGATGATTTACAGGCAGCCCTCTTAAAAGAGGGCAGTGATCATAGAGTTTCTAACTATATTACCTAGAAGGAAATATGACGCTATTGTATGCATGGAAATGGCGGTATATGGTGACTTCGGATTGGTATCGGTGTCGGAGAGCCAGCACACCTTGAAGACACGCCTGGCTAACACCGTTTCGCTTGTCACAGTGAGTAATTTCCTACTAAAACAGCACGTAAATGGCTGTTTTAGCTTTATTATTGCACGAGAAAATGCGTGTTTAATTATGAGGACTTGTAACTGGACGCAGAAACGTAAAAAGTATCAGCGGACAGCTAAAGTTGGAGGACAGATGACAAGATTCGCGCTCGCTTTGGAACATTTTGTCGTCCATTCTTGCTTTTCTTCGCGTGATAATGCATTGTAGGTGAGTAAACGTTATTGAAAAACGTAATATGGACGAATTAAACCTTTTATGAAGATTTTACTTTATGAACGCATTATCCGTGAAGCCATATCCACATTTTAGACGAAAACGGCGGGCACGGACGATTTTCATGATGACGATGACCTACTGGCGTCCCTTTTTAAAGGGGGCGGTGACAAATAGTCACATAGCCTGCTAATGAGGTAATTTACACATGTCGATCAGTCTTGCAGTTTGCCTACATATTCTTAATCTTTTCTTTCTTCTCTAAAACCTTTATATCTTACCTTGCCTGCAACGGATCCAGTCCTGTTAATCTCTTCCCTACTTTTTTTCCGCCAATACGCTAAACGACTCTAGTCTATCTCGACTGCTGACTGGTTAAAACTTCCATCTGCTTTAAAGGACTCCTCACCAGGTTTGACCATTTGAAACAAAGAAGCGTGGCGTATAAATAACTCGATCGTGTCTGCAAAGTATTATTTGCGCCGCAATACAGGTTATCAGCATAGTCATCACATGTCATTAATGTAGCCGCATAGATAACCATCCCGTGACTCCCTTACCTATACGCGTTTACTTAAGCGTCTTCTCTCTTTATGACTGTGGTACTGAATTTCTCAGTGAGGAAGCGTTTTTGCATTTCCACTTTTCTTTTACTTTTAAAGCCAACACGTAAACACTCTGTGCTCCCAGCTGGGGACACGCTATGGCACACGAGCGCCCCCCCCCCCTTCCCCTCAGTGCGCCCGCACACGCACACTTGTATAGACAAACCTTTCATTGTATTATACGTCGCGCCGACGAAGATAATACATGGGAGACGCTATCTGTGAGGTTACTACATACGAAAGCATGGGTAGCTGCAGTATAGCGATTCCCAACTTGAAGCCTAAATTACTCTAGACTCAAAACATCACAAGTTTGCTGCAGTGAGGACGTTGGCCACAACTGGAAAGAAAGAAAGCGCGAGCAAGCAGCCAGAGCCACCGAAAAGTTCCGTCCACCTTGCAAGCAAGCATGGAGATCAACGTCATCAGTGCGTACCAAAAAGCACCACGAGGTATTTTTTTCTCACTCAAAACAGTTCCTAAGCAGAACGGGGGGACGTTTCCTGGCGCGCCGCAATACAGTGAGGCTGCCAGCCAAAACAGGCGTGGCAAAGCACCATTGCTTATCACAGCCCATTGCCCTGTCAATCAGTACGGATATGCAGGTTGCAATCTGACAGTTACAAGGTCTGTGAGCGTCTTCTTGCGAGCGGTCACTATGCTCTAGCGAGGGTGTTGAGTGTTTGTCACGTTTGTGATATGAGGTGCCAACTGCTTCATTATCTAAATTTGCTCTATCATCTCGATGAGGGGAAGTTCCGGCTTCTAAATCCCTGTCATGCAATCAGTTGTCAGTGACACACAGCCTAAGACCGGGACTCATTTTGCCGGAGCTAGATAAACAGAAGCTTGATAAACAGAAACCTTGCTAGCTGGCAAGCTATATAGCCTTGTGAACAGTTGCGAGTACGTGGAAGGCGCTTTCATCATTTCCTTTAGCACGTACATCTCAGCACAGCAGTGTAAAAATGTTTACATCCTTAAGGGTGTTTTCTTGTTGCACTGGTAACACCCTTACTGTTGGGGCCTTACAAAAATTTATAGAAGCCGACAGCGGAGCTCTAACTAGACGTGCGATGACAAAAGACGTAGTTAAAAACCATGTAATCATTCTGACAGCCTTGGGCGCAGAGAAATATTCAAGAACAGAATTTCACAAGGAGAGATATGAAACTCTCCTCTCGGATATTTATGAGTGCCCAAGGCTGTCAGAATGATTAGGTCGTTTTCAACTACGTCTTTTGTCATCGCACGTCTAGTTAGAGCTCCGCTGTCGGCTTCTATAAATTTTTGTAAGGCCCCAACGGTAAAGGTTTTACCACTGAGACAAGAAAACATCCTTAAAGGTGTTAACATTTTTACATTGTGATTACATCTCAGACTTCAACTCGTTGCGGCGGTTCGCTTGTGACCATGCACTAACTGGCAGATGTAAGATATTCATCCATAATTTCATTCAGCCATAGCACTGTATCGCTTAATTTTTCGAAATTGTACCTCAAGATGGCGCCAATCTTGTACGCTCAAAGCTTGGGACCTTTTACGCACACCTCATTATTGAATTAGTTATACAGACTTCGAAGAGTGCGAATATAACTTGATATCGTAAGAAGGTAGATCATAAAGAATTGAAATATTATAAGCTCAATAGTTCGCTTTCAGTAATTGACAAAATATTCACCCAGGCAATTTATAACATAATAACGACAGCACTTCACTTCAATTAACTGTGAGTATATGAGCTCACTTCAGAAAGAAGTATTCAACGATACCTCCACGTCGATATAGTCTATCAGATATAGCTAAGAATGTCTACGGAATGCAACAACCTCTCTATATGTGCTTTATATATTGCGAAAAATTATTTTGACTCAAGGAAAATACCAGCTGGCGTGGAGGCGTTTCGTAGTCAAAGTGCGTAGACAAAGCATATGTGAATATCTTAGATCGTATCAGCAAAAATCTTCAGCTAATATAATTCTTCGCAAGAAAAGCGTAAAAAACAACGATTAAGAAGAGGGTCATAAAAGGAGGCGCAATCTCTCCAATGCCATTCCCTGCATGCTCGAAAAAAAACTTTACTCAAGCTGTTACACCGCTAGAGATTGGGTGTTATTATCGATGGGGAGCACCTCAGCAACGTGCGGCTGGCAAATTACATCGTTTTGTTCAGAAGCGCTGGAAATCCCGCAAAAGAAATGATAGGAGACCTTAATTTCGAGATTGTCTAAGGATAAGTTTGAGGATTAGACAGAGGCAGGAAAGGCGTGGCGGTTTACCTGATGACAGTTTCCAGTTCGCTACCCTGCACTAGGGTGGGGGAGGTAAAGGTTGGACAGAGGGCAAAGAGAACGAGGGAGAGAAAAAATAACGGGTAACAGGAAGGGTGTGCCAGTTAGAGGCGTTAGCACAGGCCAGGGATTCTCAAGAAGCGGGGTAGAGCTTGCACGGCCTTTTGATATGATTGTCGAGTCTCATCGATGTTCTTGAATTCTTAGTTCCGGCAGAGGCCGATCTTCCAACTGATCGAGCACGACCGAAGCCAATCGTTTCTGCACACTCTCCTGCGGGCACTGGCACCGAAGATGACGGACTGTTTTCTCTTCACCGCAATGGCCACAGGCTGCGGTGTCGGCCACCTTACGCGAACACGTCTAGGTGTTGGTAAATTCGACGCCCACTCATAGCCTCCACAAATGGGTCGCAAATCGTAGAAAACTATAAGAGGTAGTTTAAACACCCTCGCATGAGAACTGCAGGCGCTAGCTATTCATAGGCAGCCGGTAGAAACGACGCAGGAGCAAATTTTTCTGTGCGAAATTGTCACAGGAGACATTGATCATGAAAAGGAAGTTTACAGACGAATAAAGAGCACGCACGCGTATGACAAGCACTCGAATCTATGACTAGCAGATCGCCAACATTTTCGAAGAGAAAACTCCAAACATTGCATGTGACTAGTACAAACCGTGGGGCCGGAATTTGGACGACAACGAAGAAGTTTGAAGTTTACTGGTCACAAGTCAATAAAAAAATAAGAAATAATGTATCGGCACTCAACAATAACGTTGAAGCATCCCAACAAAACATTACGTTAGTCATAGACATGAGCAGCATACGAAGAGTGTAGTAGAGTTTGCAAAGATGATGAAAATAGTAGAAAATCCCCAAAGATAAAAAAAACAATAAATAAACGCATAATTCAGAACGAACACGAAACCCCGCTTAAGAAGAAGCTGAGGACGACCTACGTTACCTCGGCCCAACTTAGTTATCGGCTGCACTCGGCGCTATGCGTCGTGGTTTGCGTGATCACGAAAATTTTGAAAATTAAACCTCACAATCATGCTGGTGGAACAACCATCCTCCACTCTGATATTCCTGTAATTCGTGTTTATGGAAGATCTGTAGCTACAGATATAACTCAAGTCTGCAAAAGTATACGTGAAGACAAAGATGAAACATATTTCACTCACTGTAGGAATGGAAGTTATGCAAAGCATTTTGCTGATAGCGGGCTACCCAGCGTCATTTGAATTTGTGCAAAGCGTTACCGGGTGGACCAATGGAAGACGAACAGCTATGCGTCCGAGGAGGGCGTCTGTGTGACGACAGAAGCAAGACGACGAGAGGGACCCAGATTGTGTGACGGCGACAGCCTAATTTCTACTCCGGCCGTTCAACGCGAGCTTTCGACACGTCTACTGCCGGCTTCTACACAGGTACTGGACGAACGTAACCGATAGAAACACGGATTGTGGAGTCATCAACGATTATGTGTTATACAATCTTACGTATACCTATGTGCAGCTATGGGATGGGGTGTACGTTAAAACGACGATTGCAGTTGCACTGCTGTGATGATACACAAAAACTTGTTCGACCTGGGCAGATCATCACGGTGGTGCAGCGTCGCAATGCTGCTATACGTAGCGTTCGCTGCTACGAGGACAGTGCTGGGGAATGTCAGCCGATACCGGAGACGGGGGTGAAGTCTAACAAAGCATATCAAAGCCCGAGGTCTCACGAGGAAATAACACGAGAAACTGGCTCGTGAGGCACAACCAAGTGTCTCAGACATATAATCGGCGTTGGAGTTAAGTGTGCGTGAGATCGTGGCCTAGTGGTTAAATTTTTGGGCTGCTGTGCTCGAAGGCAGAAGTCACGAAGGCCGAGAGCACTGATGGTCACGAATTACTTGTTGCAGAGATACCAGCACAAAGTGCCTAATACGAGGCAAAAAATGGTTGGCATTAAAATGACTAGAAGTCTTTATTATTTTACTAGACACACTTTATAAGGCTGTTACCAGTGGGCCTACGAACGATCGTGTACCTTTGTTTTTAGACTATCAGTGCATTTCATTTCGACGAAAACGTACAGTTTCGCAAGCGTCTATTGTTCTTGTATTGGCACGATGGAGGGTGTCTGTTCAAATTTTGTAATTACGACTACCGTACAACCTGTCTTCATTTAATACTCTTCTTCTTTAATTAAAAAACGGCTTTCCGCAGTGATTTAGGCCGGCTGAACGACTGAGCATTCACAGAAGAAAAATTGGAGGATGCTTAAGCTTCGCCTTCAAGAGTGGAACGCGATAGCGTTATCACACCCCGTTCGCACCGCCCACTCATTCGCTCGGCATGCTCTTGGCGAGACGAAGGGGAGAAGCGGGCGAGTGGCGCGCCACCTGTCGGGGCAGCACCGTACATTGAGAAGGGGGGGGGTCTTCTGTGTTTGCCGCGAGATGGCTCTGCGTGCGCGCCAAGCGCAGAAGAAATGTAGCGGAAACGTACTTTGCTACGCGTTTAATTGCGACTTCTGTAATTTACATGCTCATAATTACCGATATACACCGCAGTATAACTTTCTACGGCACGTTTCTAAGGCAACACCGCATTCACTAGATGCGCTTTTGTCCCGCTTTGAACCACGAACTCATGGCTGAGTGACGATAAAGAAAAAAGAACTCATGGCTGAGTGATAGCGTCTCTGTCTCGCACTCCAGAGACCCTGGTTCGATTCGCACCCAGCCCATCTTGTAAGTTGTTTTTATTTATGAATTGCCTTCCGAGGCTTTTCG